>NC_090300.1:149225000-149415000 GCF_039906515.1 Pseudorca crassidens
TCACGGCCCTGCAGCAGGCTTCCCTCCTCCCCTCCTGGGCTCTAGCTCTGCTGTTCTCCCACCCGCGTTTAGACTTGCCGCCCACCCGGAGGGAGTTTAGTTTGTGTGTGTGGTGTGGGCCTGGCCTCCGGGTCAGTTCTTCAGGAAAGATGGCAGTTGTCCCGTTCTTGTCCCCTTGGTGCTACCTGTGTTGTCAGTGGAGTTGTCCACACGGGGGTGGGTCTGTTTGGGGTTTTTTGTTTTATCACGTTGATTTATATTCTACCCTTACGCCAATAGCACGCTCTTTTTTTTTTTTTTGCGGTACGTGGGCCTCTCACTGTTGTGGCCCCTCCCGTTGCGGAGCACAGGCTCCGGATGCACAGGCTCAGTGGCCACGGCTCACGGGCCCAGCCGCTCCGCGGCATGCGGGATCTTCCCGGACTGGGGCACGAACCCGTGTCCCCTGCATCGGCAGGTGGACTCTCAACCACTGCACCACCAGGGAAGCCCTTTTTTTTTTTTAAAGATTTTTTTGTTGTGGACAGTTTTTAAAGTCTTTATTGAATTTGTTACAGTGTTGCTTCTGTTTTATGTTTTGGTTTTTTGGCCTTGAGGCATGTGGGATCTTAGCTCCCCAACCAGGGATCGAACCCACACCCCCTGCATTGGAAGGCGAAGTCTTAACCACTGGACCGCAGGAAGTCCCAGCCACACTCTCTGAATTGCTGTCGCTTTATAATAGTCTTGACGTCCATTGAGAAAGTCTTCCTGTCTTGTCTCCTTCTTCCAGAATGTCTTGGCTTCTCTCGCCCTGGTATTTCAGTGTCAGTTTGTGTCAGGTGCCACAAACACACCTGTTGAGGTTTTCGTTATCGTTGCCTTGAGCAGTTTGAGGAGAATTAGCACGTTTGCATTACGGTGCCTTCTAGCAAATGGACATAATAGGTTCCTCCGTTCATTCAAATCTTTATCAACCTCAGTACTGTTTTATAAGTTTCTGGGGGGAGACTTTGCATATTTTTTGTAACACATTTTCTTAGATATTTGGCATGTTTATTTAAATCTTATTATAAATAGTATCATTAAAATATTTGCTGTTTATTGATGGCACATAGATACTAAATGCTATTTGCGTGTTGCTGTTATATCTGATAGCCTTGCTGATTTCAGTTATAGGATTCATGATATGTGCAGTCACGTCTTCTGCAAATAATGACAGTTTTGTTTCTTATTGTTTTACCTTCTCTGCCGCTTTCACCCCAGTCGCATTGGCTGAGACTTTCAGTAACAGGCAGCTGTCCTTGACTTACTCCTGCTCTCTGAGGGAAAGCTTTCAATATCTGACCATTAGTTATGATACCGCCTGTGGAATTTTTA
This sequence comes from Pseudorca crassidens, assembly GCF_039906515.1. Lineage (NCBI taxonomy): Eukaryota > Metazoa > Chordata > Mammalia > Artiodactyla > Delphinidae > Pseudorca > Pseudorca crassidens. The sequence goes on from NC_090300.1 coordinate 149,226,360, forward strand.
AAGATGACTTTTAACAATCACATTAAGGAAGTTTCCTTTCATCCCAAATTTAAGAAGGATTTTTAAAATCCTGAATGGTAAATTATTTTAGTTTTTTTCACCTTTATTCTGTTAATGTGGCAAATTATGTTGATTTTCTGTTAAACCTCTTTGCATGGTTGCAGAGAGGTCATGATGCGTTTTTCTTTTTATAAATATCTGGATTCAGTTTGGAAATCTTTACGTGTTACAGTTACAGTTATTAACATCTTGAGTTGACCTTCCTATTTAGGCAAAGGCAGCGGTGTTTTGAGTTGACTATTTTTCTCATTTATTTCTCAGGCCCCACAGTTCACTTATCTCACAACGTTGTGCCCGAGTTTAGACTATTTACAGCAAAGGGCGTGTGGTTGCCGCGTGGTTGCCAAGGGGTGGGGAGGGAGAAGGACGGCTCTGTCTTCCTGCTTTGCTGCACCGCGCAGGGTGAGTGGGAGGGCTGCTTCCGGTTTGGGGTGGACTCAGGCGTTTCTGTCTTCCTCCCCCTCTCCCCCTGCCCTTCACTGTCCCGTGTATCATGTGCCGCGTTCCTCAGGGAAGCACCCACAGGGCTGGGCACCTTCAGGAGGGGTCCAGACGCTCCCCTCCAGCCACCCGTGGCTCTGCCAGGTTCCCTAACATCTCCCTGACTGTCTCCTCTTGAGTGGAAGCAGAGATGAAGATGGACCCACCTCATGAATTGTTGTTGTAAAGGTTAAATGACTTATATGCCACTCTTACAAGGGATATAATTGAGACACATTCAAAGACATGAAAGCGCATTCACAGTGCAATGTTGATTGAAAAAAGGGTGAAGTATGATCCCATTTCTTAAAAATTATGCATGTGTGTGTGTGTGTGTGTGTGTGTCTGTGTGTATACATATATAACAGAATGCTTTTTTCAGCTGGCTTTTCTACATTCTAAATTTTCTATAATAAAATGCTGTTTTACTTTTCTGTTAAGAAAAATAAATCTGTAAGTTGTTTTTAAGAGAAAACTTCATTGCAGCATTGTGCAAAATAATTATCAATTGGAAACTACCTGAATTTTCAGCAATAGAGTAATAATGGTATGTTAATGGGATATTATGATTGCTACATTAAAATGTTAATTATTAGTTTCTTAAATTTTACATTGCTTAGTATTTTTATTTTATTTTAGGCAAACTTTGGAGTCGGAGTTTAAAACTAGCTTATACTCTACTTAATAAACTGACTAGTAAGAATGAACCACTACTTAAACCCGGAGACAGAGTAAGTAACCAAATGCACCTTTGTTGGAGTGAGTGAGAATGGAGACTAAAAATCTGTTTCATTGACATCAGTGTGCTCTCAGTTGTTCAGATTTACAGCATTAATACAAGGGATTTAAGTCAGCAATGAAAAAATATTAAATGTGGAAAAAGTTTGTGTTGATGTAGGTAAAATGATCGTTCCTTTTATCCTCCCTTATTGCCCCTTTCCTGTTTCTTTTTTTTCTTTTTTTTTTTTTTTTTTTTTTTGCGGTACGTGGGCCTCTCATCGTTGCGGCCTCTCCCGTTGCGGAGCACAGGCTCCGGACGTGCAGGCCCAGCGGCCATGGCTCACGGGCCCAGCCGCTCCGCGGCATGCGGGATCTTCCCGGACCGGGGCACGAACCCGCGTCCCCTGCATCGGCAGGCGGACTCCCAACCACTGCGCCACTGTTTCTTAAACCTCTTTTCTCTTTGACTTCATATGTGTTGATTTTAATAAAAATATTAATGTCAGATATTAATCAGTGCTACATTTCCAAAGCTTAAGTTTTGTGAAGAAACGTTGACCTTACTTTGAAACTCTGTGTGTTTTATATTCATCTCCTTCCCTCTTCCATGTGGCCAGAACAGAACTCAGAGGAGGCTTGGGGCTCAGTTCCTCGTCCTGCACTGCCCAGCATGGTTGGCAATAGCCACAGGGGGCTGTTTAAATTAACCCAAATTAAATGAAATTAGAGTTTTAGTTCCTTAGTTGCACGAGCCCCATTTCCAGGGTTCAGTCACTGCGTGTGGCTGACAACTAACTACCATATTTGATAGCTCGGAGAAAAAAAACGATTCCACCATTGTGGGAAGTTCTGCTACACAGCACTGCTCTAGGCAAACTGAGCCAGACTTGGGGAACCCTGGTGTAGCGGGAGGTCCAGCATGGTGAAAGCCAGCATACTCAGCCGTGAAATCCCCAGTGAGAAAGGTTGCCTGAGGTCAGGTCACCCAGCAGGGAAGCTGTAGGTTGACAGGATGGTGTGGGGTTTCAGACTGCTCTCGAGTGCCTCAGTCTTTAATGTGGACCAGTAGCCAAGGACATTTATGGACCACGAAACTTCAATGTGAAAGAGCACAACCAAAGGGCAAAAAATGGGGAAAAAAAGAAAAGGGGAAAGTGGGGGGAGGGAGGGAGGAAGAGGAAGCAGACCTACTTGGAGGAAAGCTAGATACGGAAAACAGTTGTTTTTTTTTTTTAAATTAGTCTTAATATCCCTGGAGATCTGAGGTGAAGATATTGCTCCATAAATCAACAAGAAGATGCTAGTGGGGGAGACCGAGATGGAAAGTAGGAAGGAAAAACGGTGCAGATTAGACTTGATCAAGAAGGCCGACATCTGACTGATAGGACTTCCAGAAAGAGAAGGGGGAACAGAGAGTAGAAAGTTTTTAATGCTAATGATGATGCAAGACTATACCCCGGAGCGGGGGGCGGGGGGGGGGCGGCGAAGGACCGTCAGGCGGTGCGGGGACCCCCACCGAGGCGCTTACCCCAGTGCTGCGTAGGGCAGGGTGCAGGAACCTCGCGGCCTCCTGGGGAAAGTGGGCTGTGCACAGAGGCCAGCAACCCCAGGGGGCCTCAGTTTCTCAGTGTGGCACTGGGGGAGACAGCTGTGCTTCGGAAGCCCAGAGGGAGTACGGTCTTCCTGGGCAGTCGACGGATGTGAGGGTGGGGCACCATTCTCAGACAGGCAGGACTCAGAAGCCTGGGCTCTTTCTTGGGAAGCTCACAGAGGGAGCGCTCCCGCATACGAGTGAGTGGTCCAAACAGGAGAGCCACCAGGGTGGCCCAGGGTGACTGCGAGCTGTGGGCGAGGAGCAGCCGGACAGGACCAGAAGGGCGAGGCCCCAGGTGGGCAGGCTGGTCAGCAGCTGGTGAAACCCAGGAGCTTACCTGACTGGTTGGCTATTTAGAAATACTATTGACAGGTTTGACACACCCAGCGGGGCATTTCCGAGCAAGGTGGCCGGTGCACACAGAGGAAGGGAAGCCGGTGAAAGAGGCAGTGGCTGTCACCACCAGAGAGAAGGGGCACGCTTGGCTGTAGAAACGTAAACAGTACAGGAATGATTCCTTATGATACCTGGCGCTTTAGAACAAACCTGTCGGAACCCCTGACTTATGTTGTGCTTTAAAATGAATGATTCTAAGAATCACAAATTTCTTTCTCTTGAAGAAAGTTCTTGCAAGGACAAGGACTTCCAGATACTTCGTTGACTTGCAAGTGAATCCACGCAGTTGGGTTAATTATAAAGGATTGATGAAATCACAGTTAGCGATTGATTTAGTGATTGGAAATGAATGGCAAGTTCATCCTCCTGTGATAATATACTTCATATATGTGAACAAACACAACCTTTATAACAGATTCTCTAAGGACATGTATGTTCTACCAGACATCCAGTCTCTAGGCTAAAGGTCACAGTTCTTAATCGTGGGACAAATGCTATTAACACCAACTTTCAAAGGAGATCTTTGCCGTTTTCAACAAACTTATTAGAAACTTGATTTCCAGTCCTCAAGTACAGAATTTTGATACAGATACAGCTTAAATTTTGTCTTATGAAGTACAGGGTTATTAATTATCCAAAGCCCTCGAAGGCCCTGTGTTAACGGTTCCCTCAAATACTATTCTGACTTATCATGTAGGTTTCGAGCACACTATTATTACAATATTTGGGACTTAGAAAAACCTCATCCCATAAATAGCTTTTAACTTAACCAGACATTATAAGAAATGGAAATTGGGATGATGGGAGAAGAGAAAGATGGGTAATGAAGAGGGCTCAGTGTTTGTCTACAGTAACAGGAAATAAAACACATGTCCAAATACCTTCACACGTAAGACACAGCAGTGTGAGCATAGTATCGAAAAAGATAAGAGCAGTTGGCAAAAAGAGGATATAAAGCATGTTAAAAGTGGCTGTCTTGGGGAGTGGGGAAGGGTGATATGGGTGTTGCTTTTCGTTAGTACTTTTCGTCATTTTGATTCTGTGTTTTAAAACTTTTTCATAAAAATAAAAATGTAAGGTAAATGTAATAGAATATGTAATTTAAACAGTGGCAGCATGATGACCAGGTGGGAGCAGGAAGTGGGCCCCCCCTGGAGACTCTGAGAGGGCAGCTGTAGGGGTCTTGCTGAGTTCTCTGCCCACCACCCTCCTCTGTTAATGTTTTGGTCTTGAGCGAAGGTCTGTCCAAGTAAAACATTGGTGTCAGGATTTTTTTCTTTTGGAAGACCTTTTGATAGACTTTGATTCCTGGTTCCCTCCTCATGTCCAGTTGTTTTTCACCTGGGCTACTTGATGGTGGGTGATGGTCCATCACGTCCTTCCCTGAGTCGCTGCTGCCCAGATGGTCAGAGTGGACGGAGCTGGACCTAGACCCCGCGGGCAGACCCAGCTGCGCTTGCCTCTAGCCCCAGGAGTTTAACATTATTTTGTCGCATGCGAGGTAAAGACCGTAACCTAAAGACTGTGTATTAGAAGTTACATGGCTACAGACACTTAAGGACCAAGGGTTAGCACTCAAAGTAACGTTTTCTGTCTCAGCAGCAGTCATTCAGATGACTGAATTATTCACCAGTGGATTTCACGGTTTTCCTTTGTACTCTCGTAGGTGGCACTGGTGTTTCCTAATAGCGACCCTGTCATGTTCACTGTTGCGTTCTATGGGTGTCTCCTGGCAGAGCTGGTTCCTGTCCCCATCGAAGTGCCACTAACAAGAAAGGTAGCAAGCGCGGTGCAGGCCCCAGGTTCACGGTCTCTGACGCTGCATCCTGAAGTCCACGCGTCCATTCGCAGGCCTTAATCTCCTCACTCCAGGTGCCGTCTGGAGCCGGGGGACAGGCTGGCGGGTCTCAGAGAGATTAGAGCAGCTTCATCTCCAGACGCTCCTTTTATGTATCTCGCTGGTGACAAGGGCACTGGAACAGCTGTTGGTGGGGCCAGTATCACTTGATTGAATTTCCCAACAGAAACTAACATTTTCTCCTCCAATGCATAGAAGTTGGGATTTGATGAGGTTTTGTTAAATCATTTCTCAAAATGGTGTGTTTATTGATAATAACTTTCATTTCTTGGGGATAAGTAAATCATTACAGAGATGTCTTTTAGCTCACTTCTAAGTGATAGTTTTAAACATATGACATTCTCTTGGGTTTCTGTTCACTTCCATAACAGCGAGCAGCTTTCATCGCTGACAGATGACTTCTGGCCGGGGCAGGGGGCGGGTTGCTGGTGTTCTGGGTAGCTATTACATTTTAGGTATAAATACCGGTAATCTGATTATTGAAGAATAGATCATTTTAGGAGTAGATTCCGCATGTATTTTAGAAAATCATAGTTTTCTATGGTATCCCAGTGCTCAGGCAGTTGTTCACATGAGCATTATCAGCAAGAAATATTCAAGAATCCCAAAGGTGAAGCTTGTGAATAAAAGCAGTATATCCCGAAGGATAATATGTGATGAACAGATATTTGAATACCAGGATTCTTAGGGTAAAACTAGAGTTTGTAAAATTTATAAGAAGAAAATGATAAAACTCTACTGAAGGACATATTCTGTGTGGAAATAATTAAGATTGCTAAGGGTCAGGCCTGCCCATATTAATCAGTAAATTTCAAACACAAATCAAGCGTAAATTTCAATGCTGTTATGTTTGGAGTTTATTAAAACGGTATTAAATGTCATTTGCAAGAAAAAAGTTTGAGAAATTAGCCCATTACCCAGAACTTTATATGTCATGGCAGAAAATATATCTTTCAAATTTAAAAACAATTGTATTTTATTTGGATGAAAACATAGTATATACCTATAGTATATACCTACACAGGGCTGAATTGTCCTAATTTTCCACGGGCTGAGAGAAAGAGTTCTGCTCTGTGTGAGCTGAGCACCTCTGCCTTCTCTGTTTCTGCAGGACGCTGGCAGCCAGCAGGTCGGGTTTCTGCTGGGCAGCTGTGGCGTCGCCCTGGCCCTGACCACGGACGCTTGTCAGAAAGGCCTGCCCAAGGCCCAGACCGGAGAGGTGGCGGCCTTCAAAGGTGGGCCTGTGGGCGGGCAGCATGCGGCCCAGTTCTCTGCCAAACCGGGCCCTCGGGCGTCCTTTCCTGTCAGTGACAGTTACAGAGACGGAAGGGCCTTCAGGAAAAGCGAGGCCGTGTTCTAGGCCTTGGGGAATCTTGCTCCTCGCCTGGGTCAGGCTCTCGACCTGTGCTGTCCAGCCTGGGGGCCACTGGCCATCAGACATAAGTTCATAAAGGTTCAGTGAGGCGAGGCTCCTCAGCTGTCAGCAGCTCGGGCTGCATGTTGGGCGGCAGAGGCGCCGTTGCGGGGAGCAAAGACTCCTGACCCTCACCTCTGCCGTGTCCCTGTCTGCACCCTCACAGGTTGGCCCCCCCTCACCTGGCTGGTGATAGACGGGAAGCACCTGACTAAGCCCCCCAAGGATTGGCACCCATCGGCGCAGGACGCGGGGGCCGGGACCGCCTACATCGAGGTAGCCACCTCGCCTGGCGAGGCTGAAACAGACCCCCGTGTTCAGGGCTTGTTCCCCGAGTGTAGCTGCTGCTGCTTAGATCACAGGCAACAGCTTCTGTGCTTTGCCTTCACCCCAGAAAGATGAGGTGTCTTGTGGGAACTCACTGAGATCCTCCCCTGGGGACCAGCCCGCGTGCCCTGTCGCCCTCGGTACCTGCCCAGGGTGACCCGACTTCAGCTGAGGGTGTCACCTCGAGGGCCTGGGCGTGAAGTGCGCTCCAGTTGAACCGATGGTTGGTGAAGGGGGACAGCCTCCAGAGACATCGCCTAACGAGCTTGTGCTTTTGAAATCTTGCAGTATAAAACCAGCAAAGAAGGCAGCACCGTGGGGGTCGCGGTGTCCCACGCATCCCTGCTGGCACAGTGCCAGGCTCTGACCCAGGCATGCGGCTACTCAGAAGGTGAGGGTGTGGGGCGGCTCTCCAGCCGGGCACAAGGCACCTGGATGCTGTCCGCGTAGCATCTGCTGTTTAATCCAGGTCGTGCGGCTCGCGAGCTCGGGGCCTCTGCTCTCCTGGACAGGTGGAGTTTGGACATTGGCGTTACAGAGCGTGAAACCCACTCACTACCCATTGGTCTGTGCCCAGTGAGCTGAGGGGCAGCGCATTTTGCATTTTCTTATCGGGGCGCACTTTTTCGTACTGTTTTCTGTGGCTGGCTTTGGCTTAAGCTGTCACACACTCGGAGGTACCAGTGGAATATTTGTGGTCAGGGCTTGTCTCTTGGCAATGTACCGGCAGCTCCCTCTTCACTGTGAAATATCAGCTGTGTAACGTAGAGAACTTTACTTCTTTCCACTAAAATACTGGAATTGAACAAAACTAGGAAGTAAATTGAGTGGTATGTGTAAAATCTGAAATATCAGTGTTTAGAAGCAAGGGCTAGCTGAGGGCACCGGGCAAGACTTCGGTGGACATTTGGAAAAGGATTTTAGGTGTGTTCAAGGGCCTGCGTAGTTTTTTTTTAATTCTATCAAATCAGGTCCCCCGGTTTTCTTTTTCTTCAGATCCAGTGCTAACCATACATGTATCACCTATAACTTGGGCTCTTTAGCCAACAAGGGAACGTGTGTACAGTATTCTTAGCAGAATGCAGCAGCATTTCCTGGCACACAAACCAAACTTCCTATTCACTGTTGGGTGTTCCTCCTGTGGGTGCGCCTGGCAGCCCCAGGCTCTGTCCTCTGCCTGAGCTCTGAGCTCAGGGCTGTGCTGGAAGCGGCCCTGGGACCCCAGCTACCGCTGCGCCCTACAGCACGCTCGGCACAGCCTCTGGGAGAGAGAGTGGGCAGGAGGGAAGGAACAATCTCTGAAGGGAAGTGACACAGGGAGCCTGTGACATTTCCCGGGGCTGCAGGATGACGTGAGAAGTGGGGGTGTGCGGGCGTAGGGTTTGAGTGGTGAGAGACCTGCCACGGTCCTTCATCTCCACATCCAAGCCTGCAGCCTCTGGAGTGTATGCTGCTCCCTGTGTTTCCAGATTAGTGATCAGCAGATTCTCCGTTTTAATCCACAGTTGTATGACCTACTTTTATGTTTTTCCAGTAATTTGAATAACCAAGTAACTTGATAACCAACATTATTGATTGATTGGTGCATGGCATTTGGGAGCGCTGTGTATCTTTCCTAAAACTCTTATATGTTGATGATGTAATCATCTCAGGGTTTCTCTGAAAATGCACATGACTTGTGAGGAGGGTCACTCCCCACAAGTCATGGTTAAACACGTGGTTTAACCATCTTTGTCCTCTTTCAGCTGAAACATTAACAAATGTGCTGGATTTCAAAAGGGATGCCGGCCTCTGGCATGGAGTGTTAACAGTGAGTGCTGTGTCTAAAAGACCTGACTGTTAGAGGGAGGGTTGCTAACGTTTCACGTCCGTGGGTGACACCAAACCCTGTCATAGCTGATGGATAACGCTTAGTCGTGTTGGTGTGAACGGTGTCTCTGGACTGAGCTGTCCTGTGAGCAGAGCTCTGATGCTCTCTGTGCCTTTCCTGGCGGGGTGCGTGCCCAGCCCCGACCGCTCGTCTCTTTGCAGAGTGTCATGAACAGGATGCACGTGGTCAGCATCCCATACGCGCTGATGAAGGCGAACCCACTCTCCTGGATTCAGAAAGTGTGTGCGTATAAAGGTAACGGAAATAGCACCATCTCTCCATTCATCCTTCATTAGAGAAGTCTCTTTGAATTTATCTTTGGCGATTAAGAAAAAATAAAGCAGCATGCAGAACCGCAGGCGTGTGTGGGCCGGGGCCAGGCTCCCCTACAGCTGTGGTGGGTCTGAGTTGCCAGCGCTGGGGAGCTGGGGGGTCGTGGAGGACAGCTCTTCTCTGCAAGGGCCGTAGACTCCTAACTTTATTCTCTCACAGAAATGCTCCTAATTCTTAGTTCTTGAGGTGGTTTTGATTTGAAGTTAGGGCTCTTCAAGCTACCAGTAGCAAAGCTGTGTACTCAAAGCGGCTTATGACCCAGAGTGAGGGGGCTGCCCGTGGGGCCCAGCCTGCCCTGCTGTCCACCTGTGGTCAGTCGGTGCTTCCCCAGCACGGCCACACCTGCGTGGTCTGAGCGTCCCTCTGGCTCTGCTTCGGCGGAGCTCGGGGGCACCTTTAGTCACCCCTGAGGGGGACTCGGGCTTTTTTCGCACTGACTTGTCCCGGGTGGCCGTGTGCTTGCCGACTGCACCGATGATGGTGCCAGTTACCGATGTGGACGTGGGCTGTGCTCTGTGGCATGTTGGGCGCTGTCTCTGTTTACCCTGTCTAATGGAGGAGAACCAAAGTCTGGTGGGGCGTTTGGCGGGTGCCTCTGCTGGTGAGAGCAGGGCCGGGAATGAGGCCCAGCCCGTCTGTTCACATCGGGGGCCTCCCCGCAGCCCCACGTCCCCGGGGTCCCCAGCACAGGGCAGGCCCAGCCTCATGGCTGTGGAAGGGGCAGCTCGAGAGGGAGGGGCCAGTGTGGGGAGAGCAGAGAGGCTCCGAGAGAGAATCAGTTGCTAACGAGCGAGTTGATTTCTAGGTACGCTGGGCGGGGAGGCTGGGCGGCAGGGAGCACGCGGCCTGCTCTGTGTGCACGTGCCCCTGACGCAGGCGCGTCCCCGCCCCCCCGCAGCCCGGGCCGCGCTGGTGAAGTCCCGCGACATGCACTGGTCGCTCTTGGCGCAGAGAGGTCAGAGGGACGTCAGCCTCAGCTCCCTGCGCCTGCTGGTCGTGGCCGACGGTGCGAACCCGTGTGAGTACCGCCTGCCCACCCCTGCCCCCGCGGGCCAGCCGCCGGGGCTCAGGGCTGAGCCGGAACGTGTTGGGTGCCCCGTGGACATGGGTGCGTCTCCTGCTCTGTGACTCGGGGTCTCGTGGTGACTCACGGGTGCGTCTCAGATGTGTTTGTCAGGCCTCTCCGTTTAAAGTGGTTTTGACACAGTGGACGGGAGGTCCATGCCTGAGCGGGTCTGACCAGAGTGTAGATACAGCCAGAGCCCGGTTCAGGCTCCCAGCCTGTGGCCTGTGCCCCACTGCACTGGCGTGGCCGCTGCGCGTTCCCGGCCGCCCCGTGTCCTCCCGGCGAGTTTTTTCACTGCTTTAACACCTGTGTATCACTGTTCGTGCACTGAATCCGCCCTGGACCAGAGGCTGCCTTTCATCTAATACCCTGTCCAGCTGTGGCCCCGACACTCGGGAGGGCACCCTACATTCTAGCACCCCAAAGCCTCTTGTTCCCTCCACCCACCCCGAGGGCCCCGCCGTCCTGCCTCCAAAGCACCAGGAGCTGCTGGCTTCTCCAAGCCTCCACTGCGGTGCATCCGTCGAGCCACCAGGAGCCCGTCCCGGGGCTGCTGCCCCCCAGACCCCAGATCCCACCACTCCGAGTGCCCATCACTTCCCTGTAGCTCCGAGCCCTCTGGACGGTCTTGTGTGTCCTCTGCTGGACACAAGGACCCATGACCAGGTCCCCTCCTTCCCTGGAGCCTCGCTGTGCAGAGAGAGGGTGCAGGTCAGGGTGCAGCCCCGGGGCCCCAGTGGGTACAGGGCTGTGCTGACTCAGGCCCTGAGCGGGCAGCACCCAGCCTCCTAGGAGCTGAGTTTTCGTGGCCCGGTGACACTGGCGGAGAAGCAGGGACAGAGAGCTAGGCTGTGCCCACAGGAGAGGCACGGCAGGGCCGCCTGGCAGAGGCTGCAGCTCCAAGGCACGCCCAGGAGAGGGCGCGCACGTGGCCGGGGCCTCAAGCGGTGGAAGGTTCGGCTGCGGCTCCTGGGTCACCTCCCCCTTGGCAGAGCTGCCAGGAGGCGGGTGAGGCCGTGGGTTAGACCTCAGAGACAACGCGGGGCTGAGAGTTGGCTGCTTGTTTGCTGGTGATTTGAGAACGCGCCCTGTTTTTCATGGAAAGAGCCCCACCCCCTCCCCATGAGACTTTGACTGTGAGGTGAAGGGGTGCAGCCTCCAGGCCCGGCGCCGGGCGTCCCCCACGCCGCGTGCCCGTCGGCCTTGCACTCAGCTCTTGCGTCCACTCTGTCTCACGCAGGGTCCATATCCTCCTGTGACGCGTTCCTCAACGTCTTCCAGGCCAGAGGGCTGAGGCCGGAGGTGATCTGTCCCTGCGCCAGTTCCCCGGAGGCGCTCACGGTGGCCATCCGCAGGTAGACCATGCTGTAGACGCTTAGTTCTTCCTCGTTCAGCCGAACTACCTGTGGTAGCAGATTTGGTTGATCTGTTCCTGAGCAGGAGAAATCGAGAGCAGCGACTGGCCCTGGGCCCGTTTCCCAGGTGTGTTGGTGCTGTAATGGGGCAGCCCCAGGTGCCACATCCAGCAGCCTGTGTTGGCCGCACGTCCCACACCGGCCTGGTTTGTGGCGCGAGTTCGATAGCGGCTCCCTGGGTCGCCATCTCTGGATTCTTGCAGCACGCGGGCTGGTTTTCCCGAGTGTTCCTCCCATCAGGAAGGCCTTGTGTCCCGCAGTAAACACTGCAGCCAGGACTCGCCCCTATTCCGGGGCAGGGTGGCCGGTGGCCAGTGCACATCAGCTGTGGACGGGGGTCTGTGCCTGTGGGACCCTTGACCTCCCAGTGGTGCCCCCAGCCCCTCCGCCCCCCAGGCTGCATTGTCTCTGGGCTCATCCATGTCGCTCCGCGGGCCTCCGCAGGTGTGCCCCTCGGCTCACCTTCCTGCCCACGTCGTCCACGCTGCCCTGAGCGCCATCCTCGGGTAGAGGGCAGCGTCCTTGCAGCTGAGGGTGACTTAGTGTTAATTTTCCACCCTCAACTCAAATTAGCCTCAGCTGTGGTCTTGTGTTACGTCTGTGTATTTATAAATAGTGGTGTAAGTGATGGTAAAATTTTAGTAATAATTAGCATTGAAAACAACGTCTTTATTCTTTACAGACCATAAGGTGTTCTTCGTTCCTTTGTTCTGTGGTGATTTCTTGTGCTCAGCAGAGTAGTGTTTTCCCGCTGGAGAAGATATGACATTTGTTTCTCAGCATCCTGGTTCCTGCTGCTGCGAAACTAATCAGGCCCAAACTTGGCGTCGCAAACAGCAGCAGTCACTTTCCTCCCTCTCCTGCTTCCCACGGTCAGGAGTTGGGAAGGGCTGCTCAGGGCAGTTCTGCCGGTAGTTTGATGGTCTCGGGCTGGCACGGGCTGGGGAGTGGCCGGCGCTTCGTTGTTCCTGCGTGCGGTCCCAGGCTCCTTCCCCTGGCTTTGGTGCTCGCAGGCTTGCTCCCAGGAGGCGTGTCGCTCTGCTCACCTGCTGCTCGGGGCTCCGGGGGATGTCCCAGGACGGCCTGGTGGAAGCGTCCTTGCGGCCCACAGGGCCCCCCTGCAGAGGAGTGCGTGGGGTGGGGCGTCGTGCAGACCTGTGGAGATAACATGCTGCCCCCCAAGGTCCTGCAGCCAACGTCCCCACAGCCGGCGCAGACGGGCATCTGGCTGCTCATCGTCCTGTCGGCAGGGGGCCGTGGTCCTACGCCCACGGGCTCTTTCCCCTTGTCAGTTAATCAGTTTTGTTTCCAGGCCGCCTGACCTGGGGGGCCCTCCTCCAAGAAGAGCTGTGCTGTCGATGAGCTGCCTCAGTCACGGGGTGATCAGACTGGACGCGGAAGAGAAGCTTTCGGTCCTGACGGTTCAGGACGTCGGTCAGGTGATGCCTGGAGGTGAGGTCACAGCTGGGGATGGTCTTGTCCTGCGGCCGGGTGGCAGCAAAGGCTCTGGAGCACGTGAGCACCAGAGGGCTTCAGGTGATTCCCCATGTGAATTGGGATTTTAATTAGTAACATATTTTTTGCTTTTTGCCTCCCTTTGTATCAAGTTAAAGTTGTGCTGAAATACGAGGTGTGTCTATGGCCTGTGAACCGGACTCTGGTTCCCCACCGTTGGGGAAGTAGTGCCAGAGCTCGGGTTCTGGGTGCTCACTGCACACCAGGCAGTCGTCACGCCTCTCTCGAGGCAAGGCGTCAATCTCAGACCCCTGGACGTCTGCAGGTAACCCGGTGATGAGACTGTCTCTACATCCTGACAAGGGCCTGTTAGGGGAGCAGCGTGGCCCTGAAGGTTCCCAGGGATCCCTGTGCTCCCAGAAAGGCCCCGGGCCCAGATGACGCATGCGTCGCGGGGTGTCTGTGCCGCCGTGGCAGCCGGCGAGCGCAGGAAGGTGACGGCGCTGTGCCCTGAAGCTCCCCCCGCAGGCGCGAGCACACGCGGGACCCTGCGCAGGGTCATGGGGGAGAGTTGAGAGCAGAGCCGGGCCCGGGAGGCCCTGCGGCACTGAGATGGGGAGCGCCCCTCACCGCAGTGACCCCGTGGCTGCTCCAGCTGCCCTCCTCCCCGTGCTGGCCCTCCTGGGCTCCGGGCAGCTGCCAACCCACCTGGGCACCTCCGGAGAGCGGCCCCATCTCTGCGCCAGTCGCCCCGTCTGCTGCTCTCCGGGGTACAGGGCCTGCGTGGGCGGGGCGTGAGCCGCCCACGCTCGGGGACAGGCTGGGAACCAGTGGGAGGGCCACGGGCCGCGGTCTGGGCCTGTGCGTGTGCCAGAGGTCGGACACGTAGAACAAGTCGGGACGTTTGAGTTTGTTTCTAGTTCCACTTTCTTAGAAGCGTGAGTTGTGTTTTTTCCTTGCATAAGTCTACCAAAAATAAGGACTCAGCGGTTCTGTAGAGGCAGAACTCCAGCATAAACATTTTATGAGGGGTAAAGAGCAGGGTCTTTCTGATTTTTAGTTGTTATGTGGCGAGCACAGTAATTCTTTAAAAGATGGTGAAATATTGTAATAGGTGATTCTTTTGATTGAAAGTATAAGGACTCTCGTTTTATTCTTAAACTTGGACCAGGTTCTGTGTGTGTGCACACACTCCCTCAGGCACGTGTGTGCTCCCTCAGGGGTGTGTGTGGTGTGTGTGTGCACGTGCTCCCTCGGGTGTGTGTGTGTATGTGCACATGCTCCCTTGGGGCGTGTATGTGTGCACGTGCTCCCCTGGGTGTGTGTGTGTGTGTGCGCGTGCGTGCACACGCTCCCTCGGGTGTGTGTGTGTCTGTTGCCAGGATTGTTGCAGGTCTGTCAGTGAGGACCTGGGGGGTCTTGTTTTCGGCAGATGCGCAGCCTTCTCTGTGCCAGCCCCAGGGTTGTGTTAGCACGGCTCGCCGGGGTTGTCCCTTTTGGTCTGGTTGTGGCGTGGGCGGGGTCTCTGTTGCATTAGAATGCAGGCGAGTGCATGGATCTGGGGGGAAACGCACACGCAGCAGTGCCACCCTCCGCTGCCTGCCCTCCTGAGGCTCTGGGCCACAGGCGGCCGCATCGGCGGGCATGCTGCTTGGTGAAGACAGAAGGGGGTCATGGGGCCGCGGGAGGGGCCCACGCTCGGGGGGGTCGTCAGACCTGGTGTGGGAGCCAGCCCGAAAGGCAAAGGTGTGAGCGGGTGGCACCGCCCATCTCCTGCGGGTTCAGGAGGGCGGTGCCGGGGGGGACGACAGAGCCCGCGTGACTGGGAGCATTTCTGTCACCTTCAGGCACCGCGTGTGGAACACGCAGGCTTGTGGCCAGAGGGGTGTGAGTGTCCAAGCCTGGAGCACACGAACTGTTCGTGTCCACCCTGCAGAGGCCAAGCCCACGGGTCTCTGGGGATGGCCCATCTCAGTGTCCTCTTTGTTCGTGCCCTTGAGGGTTGTTTTCTCTCTTTAGCTAACGTGTGTGTTGTGAAGGTGGAGGGGACCCCTTACCTCTGTAAAACCGATGAAGTTGGAGAAATCTGCGTCAACTCCAGCGCGACGGCGACAGCATACTATGGGCTGCTTGGGATCACAAAGAACATCTTTGAGGTCCGTGCCTGGTCCCTACTTTGTGCAGAGGTCGAGTCCGCAGCTGCGGAGGGGTGGGAGGGGACAGTGCGGCTCTCGGCAGTGCCCGCTCTGTCAGGCCAGCCCTGCGTGGGCACCTCGTGGCCCTGACGGATCCAGGTTGGCCCAGGGAAGCTGGCCTCTGGGCTGGAGCCGTGGGGTCGTCAGGGGAGTCCAGCGAGTGCCCCCCAGACCCCGGGCCGGGACGGGACAGGCCGGGAGGGGGAGCACGGGCCGTGGAGGCCAGGAGCCTGAAGGGGGTCTCACCAGACGGCAGGGACTCTGGCCCTGGTGGGAGCCCCTTCCCCTCCAGGCAGACGCGGTGATGCCCGTCTGAGGAGCCACGCCCGGCACGGGCAGCGCATGCCTGGCCCTCTCTCTCACCTGCCTGCCGCTCGCTTGATCCCTGTGGACCACGCCTAACCTTGTCCTCCCCACTCTGTGCAGACTGTCCCAGTCACGGCAGGGGGCACGCCCGTCTCCGACAGACCTTTCACCAGGACGGGGCTGCTGGGCTTCATCGGGCCTGTGAGTATATCCCGCTGGCAGCCCTGGGCCTGCAGATGGGCTCAGAGCTGGGGAGGGGTGCTGCTCTGCATCCCCTGTGCACAGGACCCCCCCAACAGAGTCCCGGCCTCCAGAACGTCACTGGGGCCAAGCTGGGGAGCCCTGTCTGTAGCGCAGGAGCATCAAGTCCTTAACAGACTTCACCCTCAGCTGCATTCCCATCTCTGACCTTTCCGGTGCTGATGCCTGCCCTGGGTGCTCCCTCGCCCCGCCCCGAAAGCCTGCCAGGCTTAGGGCCTCTTCACCCCTGGTGGCCCCTGCCTGGGTCTCCCTGTCACCGTGGGCAGGGGGCCCGCTGGCCCTGTCTGTGAGTTACTTGGTCTCCGAGCTGTCAGGTCTCTGTAGCAGGGCCTGAGCCACAGGGCCTGCCCACGTGTCCGGGGCCCGACCAGCGTCCTTGCCTTCAGGATAACCTGGTCTTCGTCGTGGGCAAGCTGGACGGGCTGATGGTGGTGGGGGTCCGCAGACACAACGCGGACGACATCGTGGCCACCGCACTGGCCGTGGAGCCCATGAAGTTTGTCTACAGAGGCAGGTGATGCGCTGCGGGTCCCCTTGCCGTGCCTTTAGGTTCCTTCTCTAGCTAACCTTCGAGAGGTCTCCTGCAGTGGAAGGAAAGCCTGGTGATTTGAATACACAAAACCTAAAAATTCCTGTTCATCAGAGGAACTTCACAAAGAACAGGATGACATTTGCAGCGAGGATGCCAGAGTTGGAGTCCTCACCGCACACAGAGCTCATGGTTCCTTAGAGGGTGAGATCCAGACCTCGACCTGGGCACGGAGCACAGTGCGCGTGAGGGCGAGGGCACCTGGGCAGCTGCCGGAGAGCCTCGGGAGTGCGGGCTGTTGTCTCCTGGAATAGAGTCAGTTCGCCTTCTCTGAATGTGTTAGGCAGTCACTTTACAGATTCTCATGTCCATAGAGCACGTAAGGGGGCCCCTGGCCCGGGCCCCGGGCGGCTGGGGCGGGGAGGGGGCACCCTGTCCAGCTTGTCCAGCTCTGAGCTCTCTTTGTCCTGGAGGAGGCAGCCCCTTCTCCTAGTTGGTCCACTCAACCACTGCACTCCTTCACTGTATTCTTCTCAAGGTAGTGCTTTCGTTACTCAAGCTAAGGTGCCTATAAGCCTGGCTGGAGCCGTCCTTTGAATATACCTTAAAGAAACGATCAGGGAATTCTGCCAGTGGTAGGTGAGCATGGTCTGCCGGCCCTTCTCCGGGTCAGGATGACGGCCGCGAATAAGCACTCGGGAGAAACCAGCAGGGCGGGCAGGCCTGGTGGGTGCGTGCAGCCTGGAGCCGGGGCGCACAGGACTCACAGCAGAAACCGGAGACACTGTCAGTGCAAGTGTCCACCGAGCGGACTCCGGGGTAGCCCACGCCTGCTCCTGGGTGCGTTAGGGAGCCTCGCGTGGCCACCGACACCTGATGGCACCTGGAGGTGAAGCCGGCCCAGCGACTAGCGGGGGTGCAGGGTGGTCGCACCGGCGGATGGAGAGGTGGCCTACCTGCGTCCACCAGGGAGGAGCTGTGCACTGGACGCGGTCACGGCGTCCCGACAGGACAGTGTTTAGCAGATGGAGTAAATGTAGGGCAGAGGCGGCTGTAGAGTGAGCTGATAAGCTGGAAAGCCAGATAAAGAAATTTCTCCGGAAGTCAAGAAATAGAAAGTTTAAAAGAAAAATTAAGAGGGAAGCGGAGCAAGAAGGGCTGGCATCCTGAGAGCAGACTCGGTGGGGGATGCGTGTCTGGACCCTGAGGAAGGGGGCCCGTGGGGTGGGCCTCCAGCCAGCATGCGTCAGACTCCCCGGCAGAGGGGCTGGAGCCAGAGGATGACAGTGCAGTAACGTTTTAAGTTTTTCAGAGGAACCTTTTTTTTTTTTTTGCCGTACGCGGGCCTCTCACCGTTGTGGCCTCCTCTCCTGTTGTGGAGCACAGGCTCCGGACGCGCAGGTTCAGCGGCCATGGCTCACGGGCCCAGCCGCTCTGAGGCATGTGGTATCTTCTCGGACCGGGGCACGAGCCCGTGTCCCTTGCATTGGCAGGCGGACTCTCAACCACTGCGCCACCAGGGAAGCCCCAGAGGAGCTTTTAACCTAGATTTTATATTCATCCCAAGATGTCACTTAATTGTGCAGTTGCAGTAAAAGTATTCTTGGGTACGTAAGGTTCAGAAGTTTTGTCACAAAAAGACCATGTTTGTGAAAACACTTTTGGGTGAGGTACTAAGAGAAACAAGATGTGTGAAAGTAAGGAAATGTTAATACTGGGTAAAGTTTGTTGCATTAAAGAGAGTGGGTGCACGTGTGCGTGTGTGTGTGCCTGTGCGTAGAGGCCAAAGGAGCAAGCCAGAGAAGGTAGGTCAGTGAGGGCCCAGAGCTAGCTTGGCAGCCGTGCCAGCAGGATGGGCGTGATGGGGAGACAGATGCTTGTCTCATAAAGAAAAAGAGAATCCACTCAAAGTCCAAAGGAAGAAAAAGGCAGCACAGAGAAGAGGAGAACATGTCGAACTTCTTCGATCAGACGTGAGACAGAAGACCACTGCCGTCAGCCACAGACAGGAGCAGAGTGATGGGTGATGCAAGATTTCACCTGGACGAAGAAATAGATAATTAACAGAACTTCTCGACAGAGGCTTCTGCATAAAGAAGTACATCACATAGATTAACATTGCAATTAAGGAAAACGTTCTTTACAACGTGTGCCTGGTTGTTTGCTGTGCACTGACGTGCTCTCTGTTTTGTGAATCGAAACTTATTTCATCCACATTGGAGGAGCTTCGTGGCTGCTTCCCTTTAAATTCTGTTGGACAACGTCTCCCTCCAGCCCTGCTGCGGCTTCCGTCTGGGCAGGACGGGGCGTCCGCATCCCGGCCCCCCTTGCCGGGCCGTCATCTCTGTCCCTTCCTCCCCCAGGATCGCGGTGTTCTCCGTGACAGTGCTGCACGATGACCGGATCGTGCTGGTGGCAGAGCAGCGGCCCGACGCCTCAGAGGAGGACAGCTTCCAGTGGATGAGCCGTGTGCTACAGGTGGGGTGCGTGTGGGCACTGGCTGAGCGTGGGCTGACCCTCAAGGTGAGGGGTGGCCCCGCGGAGCTGCCATCCACCGGGGTGAGAGATGTAAACTTGCATGCATCGGTGTTTCCACTGCTGTGCTTTGAGAATTTCAAACATGTAGCAAGGTGGAAGCATAGCCCAGTGAACCCTTCGCGCCTGGGCTGGGGCTCCGCGTGCTTCCCACCTCGTGACACCCGTTTGACATGCACGTGCCCTCGGCCTCACCCGCGTGCTGCGCACTGTCCTTCCCTACACGTCCACGTTTACATCCTTAAATAATGAACTAGATTCAACAAATTCTTTTGCGGGGAAGGGAGTAAACTTTGCCTTCAGTAAAGAGCACAAACTAAGTGTCCACTCAGCTTTACTGAATGTAACTTCCATGTAGAAGGAGCCCATTTTCAAGTGTCCAGGTTGATGAGTTTTGACAAATGTACACACCCAGGTAACCACAGGTAAGAGCGCTCCCGTCTAACGGGGAGCCGCTGGCTGCTTTGTGTCGCCGGGGATGAGCCCTGCCCCCTCCCTGGACGTCCGTGCAGACGAATCTCAGTGTGGGCTCCTGGTCTGGCATTCTTTCCCTTGGCATCACGTTTGTGTGGTTCCTCGTGGTGTGTGGATCAGTGGCTCATTCCTTTTTATTGCCAAGTTGTGTTCTTTTGCTTATCTGTTCACACCTTGGTGGACGTTGGGTTGTTAATTTTTGGCTATTGTGAATAAGGCTACTGTGGACAATAGTGTACAAATCTTTGGGTGAATTTCAGTCCTGGCGGCTTTTCAGGGAAGCCCTCTGGTGTCCCGACAGCTCCGGTTGGTTTTGTGGCGTGTGCTCGGCCCCAGCCACCTAAGAAAGGACACTTGTACAGAGCAGACAAAGTCCAGCGTCAGGGAGGCCAGGGAGCTCTGAGCTTCAGAGGATCGGTTTTTCTACTAATATTTACAACGTTTATTTTTAATGAAAATTTTTAATGTTTTGTTATGGAATATTTCTGATATACGAAACATACAAAGGAGAGTGTAACAACCCGTGTGTGTCCATCGCTGCTTCAGCAATGACCGACAGTCAAGGCCCCAGCCGTGCCCCGCCCATCCTCCCCGCTTCTCCCTCGGGAGTGCTTGGAAGCAAATCCCGGACTCACAGATTTTACCTGTAAATTTGAGTATTTCTTTCTTTAAAAAAGAAGTACCAGTATCACATCTTAAAAATTAACAATAAAATTTTTATTCAGGTATAATTGACATGTAACACTGTATTAGTTTCAGGTGTACCACATAATGATTTGATTTTGTATATATAGTGAAAGAGTCACTACGTCTAGTTAATGTCCGTCAACACACAGAGTTACAGAATTTTTTTCTTGTGGTGAGCACTTTTAAGATCTACTCTCTTAGCAACTTTGAAACACACAGCACAGCATTATTAACTACAGTCCCATGCTGTACATGGCATCCCCAGTACTTATCACCTTATAACTGGAAGTTTCTCCCTTTTGATGCCTTCACCCATTTCTCCCACCCCGCCACCCCTCACCTCTGGCAACCACCAATCTGTTCTCTATGTCTATGAGCTCATCTTTTTGTTTTTGTTTTTAGATTCTACATGTAAGAGATCATATGTTTTTGTCTTTCTTCATCTAATTTATTTCACTTAGCATAATACTATGAAGGTCCATCTATGTTGTTGCAAATGGCAAGATTTCGTTGTTTTTTATGGCTGAGTAATATTCCTCTGTGTGTGTGTGTGTGTGTGTGTGTGTGTGTGTGTGTGTGTGTGTGTGTACCACAGTTTCTTTATCCATTCGTCCATTGATGGATGCTTAGGTATGTTGGCTATTGTAAATAATACTACAATGAACAGAGGGGTGCATGTATTTTTTTTAAGTTAGCATTTTGGTATTTTTTTATTCACGTATTTATTTGTTTTTGGCTGCATTGGGTCTTCGTTGCTGCATGCAGGCTTTCTCTAGTTGCAGTGAACAGGGGCTACTCTCTGTTGTGGTGTGTGGGCTTCTCATTGCGGTGGCTTCTCTGGTTGCAGAGCATGGGCTCTAGGCACATGGGCTTCAGTAGTTGTGGCTCTCGGGCTCTAGAGCGCAGGCTCAGTAGTTGTGGCACAGGGGCTTAGTTGCTCTGTGGCCAGTGGGGTCTTCCCGGATCAGGGCTCGAACCTGTGCCCCTGCATTGGCAGGCGGATTCTTAACCACTGCGCCACCAGGGATGTCCAGCATTTTTGGTTTTTTTCCAATAAATACCCAGAAGTGGAATTGGTGGACCATATAGTAGTTCCATTTTTAGTTTTTTGAGGAACCCCCATACTGTTCTCCATAGCGGCAGCACCAGTTTACTTTCCCACCAGCAGTGCACGAGGGCTGCCTTTTCCCCACATCCTCGCCAACACTTGTTGTTTCTTGTCCTTTTGATAATAGCCATTCCAACAGGTGTGAGGTGATATCTCATTGTGGTTTTGATTTGCATTTTCCTGATGATTAGTGATGTTTAGCATCTTTTTATATACCTGTTGGCCATTATATGTCTTCTTTGGAAAAACGTCTATTCAGGTCCTCTGCCCATTTTTTAATTGCATTATTTGATTTTTGTTTTTGTTTTATTTTGCTGTTGATTTGTATGAGTTTCTTATATATTTTGGATCTTAACCCTTATCAGATATATTATTTGCAAATATTTTCTCCCATTCAATAGGTTCCTTTCATTTTGTTGATGGTTTCCTTTGCTGTGCAGAAACCTTTTAGTTTGATGTAGTCCCACTTGTTTATTTTTGCTCTTGTTGCTTTCGCTTTTGGTGTCAAATCCAAAAAAATCATCACCAAGACTGATGTCAAGGAGTTTACCATAGCCTATGTTTTATTCTAGGAGTTTTATGGTTTCAGGTCTTACATTCAAGTCTTTAATCTATTTTGAATTAGTTTTGTGTGTGGTGTCCAGTTTTCCCGACACCATTCATTGAGGGGGCTCTCTTTCCCTGTTGTCTGTCCTTGTCTCCTTTGTTGTAAGTTAACTGACCACATATGTGTGGGATTATTCCTGGGCTCTCTATTCTGTTCCATTGATCTACATGTGTTTTTGTGCCAATACCATACTGTTTTGATTACTATAGCTTTATGATATTTGAAATCACTGAGCGTGATACTTCTAGCTTTGTACTTCTTTCTTAAGATTACTTTGACAATTCAGGGTCTTTTGTGGTTCCGTACAAATGTTAGTGTATTTTCTAGTTCTGTGAAAAATGTCATGGGTATTTTGATATTGCATTAAATCTGAAGATGGCTTTGGGTAGTATGGACATTTCAACAATATTAATTCTTCCAATCCATGAACTCAGAATATCTTTCCATTTATTTGTATCTTTTTCAATTTCTTTTATCAGTGTCTCATAGTTTTAAGTGTACATGTGTCCTTCACCTCCTTGGTTAAATTTATTCCTAGGTATTTTGTTCTTTTGGATGTAATTGTGTATATAATTTTATACATATATATATATATACATATATATAAAATTAAATATTTAGTCACTATTCAAATTTCCTGGGTTATCTAATGTTTAGTATGTGTGTTAAACTCAGGATCAAAATAAGGTAAAAATTGCACTTGGTGGGGCCAGGCTTTTAAGTCTTTTTTAATTTTTTGTCTCACTATGAACTAGTGGATTATAGTTGTTATATTTTTGACAGTGGTCAGTGGGAGCCTCTTCGGACTGGCTCTTGAGCCCTTTAGACACACCTCCTGGGTTCTTTGAGGCCACACCCGGGAACAGGAAGCTCGATTCCTGGGGAGGTGGTCCATTTTGTGTCCTAGACCCGACACTCCTGGGGCCCCGCTGCCTTCTAGGGGAAGTGGAATTTGGGCACTGTCTGGGAACTTGATGTTACTGGCTTTTTTCAGTGGACAGAGTAGGAGGTGATGTCTGCCTGCTTTGCAAGATTACCTGCATCATGGGTTTATGCTGCTAGTTCCAGCTCAAGACCTCAGGGTTTTTTCTTAAGTCACCGATCTTTCTCCACAATGAAAAATTGCCATGGTGATACTTCCAGCAGAAGTACTCATATCCTGAGGCCACTCTGCACACAGCACAGTCTCCAAATAACCGTCTCCACGCTACCTCTCAAGTGTGAAATTTCCGAGCGCAGCTTAAGAGGTTTTTTCAATTCTTTTTGCCCGTGGGACTGGATTAATGAAATTCCTGTGTTTAAAGTCACTATAAATAGATTCTCTCTGGGGCTGGGCTACCAACCTGATTCCACTTTGGTTGAGTTCGTTTTATTTTACTTTCAGTTGTTAGGGATTGCTTTTTTAAATTTTAAGTTTTTTGTGTGTAAAATATACACATGGTTCCAAATTTGAAAGCAAGGTGTATTCAGAGGAGTCCAGCTTCTGCCTGCCTTGCTGTTCACTGCTTCTCCCACAGGAAGTCACTTAACTACTTTTACGGCTTTTTTTTAATGTGAGCAGTTACAGATTTATATTCGATTGTGTACATACACAGAACGTGTGTGTGATAGGAAATGCACACTCGCCTCGCCATGTTTCTCTTCTAGCAAAACGTCCCAGAGGTCACAGTTCCCCGTCTCATGCCCCCCCTTCCAGGCCATCGACAGCATCCACCAGGTGGGCGTGTACTGTCTGGCCCTGGTTCCTGCGAACACCTTGCCCAAGGCCCCTCTAGGAGGGATTCACGTTTCTGAAACCAAACAGCGCTTTCTGGAGGGGATGCTGCACCCGTGTAACGTGTTAATGTGCCCTCACACGTGTGTTACCAACCTTCCCAAGCCTCGCCAGAAGCAGCCAGGTTAGTGTACATCACACAACACGTCTATTCTGTCTTCAGACTTCGGCAGCTACGCTTGTGTTTAACTGGTGCAGCCCTGTTGAACGCTCCATCTCTGGGGTCGGGGCTAAGAGCCAGAGCGAACGGCACACTGGGTCGGTCCCCGCCTCCTGCCCCCCAGGGGAGAGCACAACCCCACGTCCCCAGCATGGGGGTTCCCCCCGCCTGTTAGCACCCACCCCAGGACTGGATTCAGGCCTGGCGTCTGAGCTGTGGAGACTGCTCCCTGGGGGCAGAACTGATGCCCAAGAGCAGCCCTGGAGCTTGGAATCTAAAGCGCCGCTGCGGCCACCATTGTGCCGTGGGGCGCCGGCCACGCCGAGGCCATGGGGCCTGTGGGTGCCGCGCGTGCTGCTACTCGGCTCTGTCATCAGCCACAGTCACCGGGTTGATCTAGGAAGCCCCAACAAACGGTCAACTTCCCTTCCCTGGTTTAACTCTTATGTACAGTTTTTCATTCCTTTGGTTATGTAAATTTTTAGTAAATGCTAACCTTTGTTGATTATTACACACATAAAATACCATTAAATGAAACACAACCAGTAAAACAATGAGATAAATACATTAAGAGTTTAGCTGTGGCTGAGGTCAAATCATATCTCCCCAGGGCATCTGCCATGTGGTGAATGTCTCCATCTGGCTTGTTTGTAAGAGAGAGATTCTGTTTGTCACTTAGCATAACCCTTGTAGCTGGTTTCCCGAACACCTGTGTCATAGTGAAGAATTAAATGCCTGCCTGTTCAAATAAAAAGTTGTGTGATGATTACCTCTCAGACGTCACCCACCTCTCACTCGCAATCCCCCCTCGTTTTCTAGAGGTTGGGCCAGCCTCCATGGTTGTTGGGAACCTGGTCGCTGGGAAGAGAATCGCTCAGGCCTCGGGGAGGGAGCTGTCTCACCTGGAGGACAGTGACCAGGCGAGGAAGGTAAGGGTGGGTGGCTGGGGGGAGGAGGGGCCTCCCTGGTGGGTGGGAAGCCGCCAGCACTGAGCGCCCCCCGTGCGCCCCGCAGCTCCTGTTCCTGCCCGACGTGCTGCGCTGGCGGGCCAGCACCACGCCCGAGCACCTGCTCTTCCTGCTGCTCAGCGCCAAGGTGAGGCCGCCCACGCCTGCGGGCCACGCGCTGCCCGCCTAGGAGGGGGGCTGAGGTCTGTTTCCCAGCTGTGGCACTCAGGCTCAAGGCCTCACGTTTGGAGAACAGCAAGCCTTGGCACCCAGGCCCCGGCTGGCCTGCCTCTCTCTGTGGGAGCCTCAGCTTCCACACAAGCCACACAGTTACCTTTCTGTGGCTTTTATATGTAACAGGAAAATTCTCATTACCTTGTCTTTTGATTATGAATAGTATGCATGTAAGTACTCCTAAGTGAACTAAAAGGAGATGTTTATTTTGTAAAGATTAGGAATTTAGACCTTCTACATTTGTTGATAGCTTTAACATGACAAATACTGCTTACTGCCCTGATCCTGGGTACCTTTCAGCGGGCGTTACATGATACCAGGGGCTTCTAGGGTGTAAAGGAGAAACTGTAAGTTGTGGGCCAGTAGACAAACTATGAAAACATGAAAAATAACAATGAAAACCCTGCATGACTCTCTGTCAGGCGCTCCCGGGCCAGTGAGGACGCTTGTGCTCTGACGTCTTAGAAACACTGGCCTTGGGACTTCCCTGGTGGTCCAGTGGTTAAGACTCTGCACTCCCAATGCAGGGGGCCCAGGTTCAGTCCCTGGCTGGGGAACTCAGATCGTGCATGCCGCATGGTGCAGCCAAAAAACAACAGAAAGAGAAACACCAGCCTGGCTTTCAGTCCTGCTCATTACTGGCCACTGCTCCTTCATTCAAAAATATTGATTGCTGCCTGCTACATACACAGTGTTAAAGAAGATAGAAAAGGCCCCTGTTCGCCAGACAGTGAATTAAGTCTTCCTGTGGCTGATGGAACTCTAAAGCCAATAAGTAACAGTTGACCAAGATAAAGTCAGCTCATGGCGAGAAGCTGAAAATCAGTGCAGCCGGGGCTGTGAGGCGGCGAGGCCGGGGCTGTGAGGCAGCGAGGCCGGGGCTGTGAGGCGGCGAGGCCGGGGCACTGGGCTGACCCCAGGCGTGAGCCGTGAGGGGTGTGATGGGGCCCGTGATTCCGAGCGACTCCTCTGGATTGTAAGAGGGCAAGGGTGGGAGCAGCGGGCCAGGGGGCCGTGGTCCAGGCGAGAGATGGCCATTCAGAGAAGAGGACGTGGGGATGTAGACGCGTGTGAGGGGGGGTCAGAGGCAGGCCCGCGGGATCGAGGGTGGCCTGCGTGGGGGCTGAGCGCCTGTGCAGATGGAGCACTTCCCAGGGAGGAGGGGGCTGTGGGTGGGCCTGTCCAGAGACACCACCAGGAGCACAGTCAGCCCAGAAGACCCCATGATCGTCTTTAAAGCTCAGAGCTCAGGAGGAACCAACAGAAGACCACCTGGCCTTCTCCAGGTGCATTCCAAAAACTTGTAAGTTTTTGCACTTCTTTTGGCTTGTCAACCTTCTGAGGTTTGAATTGTCCTTAGGTCTCCAAGGATATGCCGGCTTTCGACCCGGGAGGAGGCCTGTGCCTAGCAGGTGGTGTCCCTGGCACGAGGTGGCCCCTAGCCTTGGGGACTGGGGGGGCTCTGGGCCTTTGGGCTCCCGGTGCGTGCCTGGCATGGCGCTCTGTACCTCGGCTTGGGTGTGAGGAGAGTCTGACCAGCTGTGCAAAGCCCCCGGACCTGCGTGGTGCGGTCTCGGCCAAGGAGCAGTGAGGGATTTGGACGCTGCGCTGTGCTGTCCTGGAGGCCGGTGGTGGTTAGGCCGAGTGGCGCCGTACTTCTCCTGAGAAGGACCGAGAGAGCTGTGAGGCCTGACTCGGGTCGGCAAGGGGAGGGAGGGTCAGCTCGGAGCTGGTCCCTGGCCCAGCTCTCCTCCGCAGAGACCCAGGTGCGGGGCGCCCCGCCAGCCACTCGTCCGCCTAGGCTCCCTGAAAGAGCAGCCTGCGGCGACCCAGGCCCCGGGACCTGGTGGTTGGGGTGCCTGAACATGCATCAGGATTCAGTTTAGGGGCCTGTATTTACTGTTTCTCATTTGCTGAGTGTTTATATTCAAGATAAGGGTTGCTTTTAGGGAGGGAGAGGATGGAATTGGGGGGTGTATGTAGAGTGGTGATGATTTATTTTATAAAAGAGACATTGAAACAACGTGGCAAAATACTAGGTAATGAAAAACTGGATATTTATTACATTATTCTTTATACTACTGTTATATTTAAAATATTTTATCATAATGGCCAAAAGGGTTTTCTTCAGTCGCCAAGTCTTTGACCGTGGTGGACGACCAGCCTCTGAGAAGACTGCAGACGGGTCTGGAGTGGCACCTGTCCTGGTTCCTGACCACAGGGGCTCAGACACGAGCTGTGCGCGGAGTGTTCATGGGTCGTCCCCTGCCCCCCGCTCAGCAGTGCCCACGATTGCTTTCCTAGGGCACAGTCACCAGCACCACCACCTGCATCCAGCTGCACAAAAAGGCCGAGAGAGTGGCCGCTGCTCTGATGGAGAAGGCCAGGCTGACCACCGGGGCCCACGTGGCCCTGGTCTACCCCCCAGGTGAGGACCTGCCGGCCTGCCCTCTGCCCGTGCCCACCCGGCGCTCCCGTCACGCGTGCCTCCACCCCTGTGAGCACTTGTGTGTAATTGTGAGTCCACTCTTGCCTGTCTTAGTGCAGCCTTTCCTTTCTGTTTGCTTTCTTCATCTGGCTGTTCTTCCCGCATCTCTCCCCTCTGTTTTATTACTAGAAAGCAAACACCCTTGTAACCACCAACCAGGTCGAGAAATGGATCTTTGCTTTTCCCGTCCCAACCACCTCCTCCATTCTCCAACAGTAGCCTCTGTCCTGACCTCTGTGGTCACCATTTCTTCCATTTCTCCATAGTTTGATCACCCAGATGAGCGTCCTAGTCATCACAGTTTAGTCTGCCGATTTTCTTTAAATCTGATATATTTTTAAGTCTCCTTTAACCTGCAGGCTGCCCTCTGTCCATCTCTTCTGTGGCCCTGGAGCGTCTCCGCCGTCTGGAGTGGCTCCGTGTATGCCGCCGGGTGGGCGGCTGCTCCTGGGCTCCCACAGGGAACCCCGGGTCAGACTCCCTCGCAAGACCCTAAGGCTGTTTCTTTCTTTTGCAGAATTAGCACGCTAGCAGCCATTGACATTCTCTGTCCCGCGTTCATTAACGCTTTAAGGGTCACTAAATAGTGGTGTTCTGTCCTTTCTTTTTCACTTATCAGCCGTAAACTATAAACAGACACTTGCCCTCATTAGTATCTGGTCACCCAGTGGTAGAATTCGGCTGTGAAAGGTAGAGTAAGTGTTGCTTCTTTCCTTCTATCAATGAAATGAGTTCTGTTTCTTGTCGCAGCCTAGTGGGAGCTTGCTCCCACGTCCTCGGGTGTGACCTCCCGTCCTAATGCCTCCTGCTGTCTGCTGGGACCAGGTGCCCCGGCCAGTTCTCCGTGGAGCCTGGTGTTCACAGCACCAGTTTGGGCCAGGGGCTCGTCCCTCCTGGGCTGGCCGCTGGCCGTTGGCCCTTTCCTTGAACAGAGCTCTGATTTAAAATGAGTATAATAATTATATCTTGGAGACAGGCAGTGCCTCATGAGCTCATACTGCTGCACCTGATCAGATTCAGGGTTACAGGCTTTTACTGAACCCTTCTTGACGTTCCGTCTGCTTTACGCCTGTGTCTCCCTTCTTCCCTACTGAGAATCCTGATTCTCCAGGATGGGAGTCGATAGAATTCAAATATCCCAAGATCACTCACTTGCTTTATCCTGTGTCATAAGCAGCATCTCCAAAATAACGGTAGTAATACGTGACCACCTGTGTGATTTTTGAAAGCAGCTTAAATATTTTCACACGTGCTTTCTCCACCCGTTTTCCCTGTAGCTGTGCTCTCTGTGTCACCGGGGCGGGTGGGGCTGGGGGCCTGCAAAGCCGGCCTCTCCTCACCCTCCGTCCCAGTGACTGCATTCAGTCTCTTTCTGCCACGCTGGTTCTCTAATTGGTTTCTCAGGAAGGTTCATTGGAACAGTATCCCCTGAGTTCTTGCTTGTTGGTAACAGTCTGTACACTTCGTAATGAAAGTTGTTTTTGCTAGATAAAAAAATCCCTGACTCACATTTTCTTTTCTTGAGCCTCTCAAATATGTGTCCATTTTCTCCTGGCCTTAAGCATCAAGTCTGACGATAATCTAATTTTCTTCCTCTTATGAGTCACTGGCCTTTTTGCTCTAGGTGCCAAAAGGACATTTTTTTCCCTTCTTAAAGTCCGGCATATGGTTGTAACATTGATTATTACAGGGCGGCATTCTCTTACCTAAGGTATCTTTGGAAGGCAGCTACGCTCACCACTATACCATCAATGCCGTACAATGTATAAGGTATCTTTAAATAAGAAGATGCAAATCTTTTTTTTTTTTTTAATTTCAAGGAAGTTTTCTAGAACCGTAGTCTTTTCTCTGTCCCTTCCCTTGCTTTGATTTTCTTCGCATCTCCTGACTGCTCCCGTGGCCCACGTGTTAGGTCTTCTCTGTCATTTTCCCCAGGAGTGTCTCCGTTTTGTTTCCAGTCTTGTCCTCTTCGTGGTTTCTGTGTCCATTGTCTTGTTTGCTCTTGGGCTCCTTCTAGTTCCATCTTCGTTTCTGAAATGATTTTTTTATAATTTCTACTTCTTTCCTCATTTCTTTTTTCTAGTTCTGATTTTGGTTATTCTTTCATATCTTGCATCATTTTCTTAATGCATTTTAGCACATGTTAAAATGGGCTGCAGTTCTTATCTGCTGACCTTGTCTGGACAGATGACGATCTGCCCCTGATTCTTTTCCTTGTACCTTGGGTGGGACTTGGCCCCCGGGCCATCCGCACGGACCCCCCCACCCCTCCCGTCTCCTTCTGCGCCCCGCACCCTGAGCCCCGAGCCCCACTCCGTGGGCCTCTCTGTGTTGGGCTGGATTGCTGGCCCCAAACCCTCATGGCTGCTCACTGGCGCTGGTGAGTGGGTGAACGGTTTCCATCCCTCGCCCTGCTCTCTGATCAGACCCACAGTTGTGGGAACAAGATGCCTGCGCCTCCCCAGTCGGGATGTCTGGGCCTCCTGGGGCTCCCAGCCCTCCCGGCTCCCTCCGGTGCCACCTGGCTCCTGTGGAATCCCCTCACTCTGCCCAGTGTGGCCCCTATAGCTCGTCTCACCCGCTCGGCGCCCGCTCTGCCTCTCCTGCCTTGTCTTGGGGTCCTGGTTCTGGGAGTTTGCTGCTTGGCTGTTAGGGGATGCTCTTCTCCTGCGTCTGGTGCACGGGTGGTGGCACTCGGAAGACCTTTCCCTTTCCCTTTCCTGGGCGGCCTGGGCCTTCGCTGGAACAGGAATCACAGGTTTCTCTGGCGTGGCAGGTGCTTCCCCAGGGTTGTAGGTGATTTTCTTTTTTCCCCCCTTTATAAGTCTGTTGTTGTTTTGCCTGGAAGCTTGTTGGTTCTAGTTCAGGAATTTTACTGGGAAACGCCTGGGTCTAGGTCCTCTCTCACTTTCCTGCCCACTTAATCTTCATCTCAGGAAACTGTTCTTTTTCGTTACTGCCTTTTCTCCCTCTTTTTCATGCTTCTGGAACTCCTGACTCAGGTTTTGGGTACCGTCTCTTTTCAGTGTGTCTGGCAGGACACGACTTGTGCTGGGCACTTTCTCTCTGCTTGTGAGATCTGGGGGCCTCTTCCCAGGGCGCTGCCGTGGAGGGCTCCCTGCCCGGCAGCCAGGGCGAGCTGGCGGCCCGGCCTGTTTCTGGACGTGGACGCGTGGCGGCTCGGACACCTCGGGCTCCCACTGGCGTTACAGTTACGCTGCTCTTTCCGGTCCCGGGAACGTGCGGTCATTTCTCTCCAGGACTGATTGCAGCTCCCACTCTTCTCGTCTCCCTGGCCTCAGTGTGAGGCAGACATCTCCCCGGCCGAGATGAGGCCAGGGACACAGCCGCTCGGGACCCCCGGCCATCACTGTCCACACCCGGCAGAGAGCCTGGGAGGACCACGGCCATGCAGGGGCTCCGGGCTGCAGCTGCAGGCGTGCAGCGTGAGGACATGCTGGGGGTGAGGGTTGCTGAAGTAACAGGAGAATAGGAGAAAAGACGGAAGGAGGCCCAACGCCTCTCTCTCTTTGGGGCATGTTTGACACTGTTTATAAAAAATTTTTAGTGAATAAAGGAAAATGCTTGTTGAAGTCCTGAATTTACAACCTTACCAGCAGGTGGAGAGTATAATGAATAGCTGGAGGGCAGATCCCACCCTGCTTGAAGTTTTGCAGATGCACACCGGTGTGTGTGTGCACGTGTGTGTGTGTGTGCGCGTGCGCACGTGTTGTGCATTCCCTGATTTACTGTGAGGGGCCAGGACTTTCTCCTTACAGGGGTGTGTGGCCCTGGGGTGACTCTCTGGGAGCTGCAGGTGGGGTGCGGGCAGGGACAGGGCTGCCCCGCATGTTCGCCTGGTGATGCCAGGACAAGAGGAGATGCACACGCAGGGGCGGCAGGAGCTGCATGAGCTCGTGGAAGTGAGTTGCTGATGGTGCTTTCGTGTGTTCAGTTTGGTGATACCTTTGTGGCGCGTTGGGCAGAGTGGCCCTGCTGGGTGTGAGGATGCTCACACGCGTGTCGACCTGCCTGCTGGCTCTGTCTCCTGGGTGGTCCCTGGTGGGTGGGCTCAGGCCCGTAAAGATGACCGTGCTGAGTACCCCTGGCCCTGATGGAGCATCGTGAACTTGTAATCTGGTGAAACCCGTGAGCTGGGTTAAACGTTGTGTATTTATTTTGACCCTGGAATCAAAACAGCCTGAGACTGGTGTCTGGTAGCCAGATGTTGTCAGGCAGTGCCTTGTGTGATTTGAGGACAACATCTGGAGGAGTCTCCAGGGTGTGGGACTCAGGTGTCCTCAAGTCGGACTGAGTTCAAGAGGGGAAGATGGGTTTTAAGTGTGGTACAGTTCCCCCCGAACTTGAAACACATGAAAGAGTTGAAGGAGCAGCCAGTGGTCCCACGTTGTGGCGCGGGGTTGAGAGCGGGGCAGGGACATCCTGGCCCATCCCCAGGGGTGTGGGCCTCCCTGGAGAAGCGGCCAGGGCCCCCATGTCAGGGCGCAGATGCACGCGAGAGGTGCAGGGCTTCCGGGGTGGGCAGCTCGCCCACTTGCCCTCCATGGCCTCCTCTGGGCCGTGACTGCGCCACCCCCCCGCCCTCCTGGCCTCCCTGTGTCTGGGCGGGGGGTGACCTGCAGCGGGGTAGCTCTCTGTCCCTCCGTAACAGCGCTGTTCAGTGCACACCGTTAGTGTGGAGGAGGGTGGTTTTATTCAAGCACAGCAGGTGAGGCCCCTGGTCTTTCTCGTGGATCCATGGCCCTGGACGTGGAGAGCAGCCTTTGACCCGCTGACGCCCTCTGACCATGTGTCTCCCCAGGGGTGGACCTCATTGCCGCCTTCTACGGCTGCCTGTACTGTGGCTGCGTGCCCGTCACTGTGCGGCCCCCGCACCCCCAGAACCTCGCCACCACACTTCCCACCGTCAAGATGATTGTGGAGGTAGGCAGGCACCACGGCCGGCAGGGCGGACCTGACCGTGGGCCCGTGTGCAGTTCACTCCCAGGCGCCGAGTCTCACTTGTGCCTTCAACCCCTGTGCCCTGCAGGTCAGCAAGTCTGCGTGCGTACTCACGACGCAGGCCATCACGCGGCTGCTCAGGTCCAAAGAAGCACTGGCCGCCGTGGACGTCAGGACCTGGCCGACCATTCTAGATACAGGTGCGCGTCCTCGCTGCATTGGTGTGCTCGCTGGCCCCGCCAGGATCAGCCCCCTTTCCTTCCTTTGTTGTAGGGATTGCGTTGTCGCCACGTAAACATAAAGGTTGGCTAAGAGCAGCTTAGCAGCTTCAGTAAATGGTGAGAGGCTACTAACAGGAGGCTCGCCGGCTGGGTGCCTGACAGCCTATGTCCACCAGCTCGAGCCTAGAGCCGGACGCGCAGAACGGAGGGCGGCTGGTGGGGAGCAGAGGTCCTTCCAAGGCCCGGCGCCTGTGGACGAGCTCCCCTTGCTGCCTTTCATGCCCACGCAGCGGTTGGCAGTTGCGGGGACATAGACGGTGCCCACAGCACACACACACCCGTCCTGGGTCCCCATCATGGGTGTGTGCTCCCGCGCCCCAGGAAATGCTTGTGGGCCCCCTCTGCCTTGGCCTGTTGGGTCAACCATCAAGACACCCCAAACCAGCAGCACCCTCCAGGCTCCATCGGTAACTCGAGGCGCACGGCCACATGGGTGCCAGCCGGCAAGCAGAGAGGGGTCCCTCCTTCCCCATCGCACCTGGTGGGTATAGGTGCCTGTCCTTGCCCACCAGGGCACTGCCCACGAGAGGAAGTCAGGGACCGTGTTGTCAGTGGCCACCTGCCTGATACCAGCAACAGGCACGGGGAGCTGGTCCAGGGCGGCTGGCTGGGCTCCGAGGAGTCCCCTCACCTCACCCGCTCCCTGCCCTCGCCTCGCCTGTGCCCACCTGTGCGTGGTCAGTGCTGTGCCCATCTCATGGTCCTGAAGGAATGCGATGAAGCACCCAGAGCCCTGGGGGTCCATCCTTAGCACTTACTGTGCACAGAGATGGTAATCCTGGCTCCATCACAGGCTCTGGGACCCTGGCCAAGTCCCCGCTCCTCTGAGCTTTCCTGTGGGGCTCTCTCGGCCCATCTCCAGCCCTCTGTGTCCACCTTGTCCCCTGTCCCCATCCCCACATGCTCGGCGTGGTTGCGAGGGTCCGTTCCACGTGACCTTCCCTGCGTGCACACGCGGCCTGCTCTCCCGCAGCCTGACTTCTGCTCTGAGCTCCCCAGCTCCCCAGGTGCGTCCTGTCTCCTCTCTCCCCACGAGAACCTGAGCTAGCATCCACGCCACCCATGTCTCCTGACCGACAGATGACATACCCAAGAAGAAGGTGGCCAGCATCTTCAGGCCCCCGTCCCCAGACGTGCTCGCATACTTGGACTTCAGCGTGTCGACCACGGGGATCCTGGCAGGTGTGAAGGTGGGTCCTCTGGCTGGAGCTCCCCTCCACTCTGGCCCCTGACACAGTGGGCGGGCAAAGGGCAGAAGGGTGTTGGCTGCAGGTCTGTGCAGGCCCTTCCTCCTCCCAGAGCTTAAAGCAGCAGTTTTGCTCCTTAAAGTTTGTGTTAAATACCAATATACCCCAGGATTAGGTTAGCCTGAGAGTGATGCGTATTTTAGTGTTTTATGGTAACGTCTAAACTTTCTGATTCATGACTATCTGGCCTCGAGGACCAGGCGACTTGGATGAGTCTGTCACATTAGCAGGCACCAAACGCTCCACTAAAGGTCTCTATTACCCTGAACTTTCGCCTAGAAGATTCCTAGTGTGCCGTACCTGGGTACTGATTGGTGTATGTGGGATTGGGGCCAGCCACCCTTTCGGGAAGTGAAGGTGTCCGGCTGCTGTGGGCAGCAGGCACTGCCGTCAGCCCTCCCTCTTCCCTCACATCACTGAGCAGAGCTTTCCTTTCACCCCTTAAGATGTCGCACGCAGCCACCAGCGCCCTGTGCCGCTCCATCAAGCTGCAGTGTGAGCTGTACCCCTCCAGGCAGATCGCCATCTGCCTCGACCCCTACTGTGGCCTCGGCTTTGCCCTGTGGTGTCTGTGCAGGTGAGTGTGCAGATAGAATGTGCAGGTGAGTGGAGGGTGAGTGTGCAGGTGAGCGGAGGGTGGGTGTGCGGGGGAGTGGAGCTGAGTGTGCAGGGGAATGGAGGGTGAGTGTGCAGGTAGAACCCCCCCACTCCTTACCCCGCCTCCAGCTGAATTGCTTCTTCAGACGCCCCCTTTCTAAGGTACATTTTTGACGCCCACCAAGCAGAGGATACATGTGTGAGTGGGTTGGTTTGTGTGGGTGTTTGGTGGGTTGGTGTTCGGGTCTGAAATTGAGTAAAAGAGTAAAAATGCCTTCTTATTAAGTGCACACTCTCCGTTACTACTAATTCCATCCAGAACAGGGAAGTAGGAACCCATCTTTGTAAGCAGAACCCCGTCCCTGCCGGCTGGCCCATCCCTGACAGCGACCCTGGATCCTTGAGTGCTGGTGGCGGGACCTGCGCCCCCAAGTTTTCTACTGAAAGCCCCACTCGGCCAGAGCAGAAAGGGTGGGCTCTGCCGGGAAGGGCAGTGTCCTTGAGGGGAGAGGCGCCCACACACGTGCTGACCCGCCCCTGTCGCTGTCGCAGTGTCTACTCGGGACACCAGTCGGTGCTGGTGCCCCCGCCGGAGCTGGAGACCAACGTGTCCCTGTGGCTGTGGGCTGTCAGCCAGTACAAGGCCCGTGTCACCTTCTGCTCCTACTCGGTGATGGAGATGTGCGCCCGGGGCCTGGGCGCACAGACAGCGGTGCTCAGGGTGCGTGCCGTCCGGGCCTGGAGAGAGCCCCGGACCTCTCCCAGCAGCCGAAAACCCTCCCGGGGCGCCCCGCCCCCTGCTGTGAGCTCCCCACTCCGACACACACCCATGGTGCACTTCCTGGGAGGAGAGGGGGGTGGACGCAGGGCAGGGTGGGCCCGACCCCGGGTCGCCGAGGCCTCAGGGGCCGGAGCTGAGAGGGCGGAGCGGGGGAGACAGAACCGAGGAGGCGGGGCTCGAGCAGCTTGGCCTTTACGCTCAGACCCGGCGGTGTGCGCCCACTCCTCCCACAGATGAAGGGCGTGAACCTGTCGTGCGTGCGCACCTGCATGGTGGTGGCCGAGGAGCGGCCCAGGATCGCGCTCACACAGTCCTTCTCCAAGCTGTTCAGGGACCTGGGTCTGCCTGCACGCGCTGTGAGCACCACGTTTGGCTGCAGGGTCAACGTGGCCATCTGCCTCCAGGTAGGCGGCAGGGTTTCCCGCTGGGCGCCACGTGCACACGCTGCGCTTCTCCGTCGGCCTTGGGTACTTTCTGGTCCTCCCAGCCTTTGATGTTGCGTTTTCCAAATAGCACGTTAGATTTGAGAGCTGAGCATTTTACTTTAAAAGATATTCTGTTCTTGATGAACAAAGACTTATTTGAAAAAATCAAAATGTTTTTGACCAGTGACTATTATCTGGAAGAATTTCTAAGTTGGACATGGTATGCAATTAATATTCTAAAGCAAGAATAACCTAATTGTTTTTAAGACATCTATAGCAATTTTAAATGGAAACACTAACGAGTGTGATAGTTTATATTGCCCAGAGTTCCTTTTTGGTACATTAAGATATTTTACTTATTAAAAGGAAACGAAGTTTCAGAACAGCTCACTCCAGTGCAGCGCTGTTTACTGCTGCTGAATGCAGGGGACTCTGCCTGTTCTCCAGATTCCTACTAGTACCTCAGTCCCACTTCTTTCTAAACCACGTTGCATGCCTCACGCACCCACGTTCAGGAGTTGTTGGGAGGAAAGGCCTCAGGGGAACCACAGTTCCTCATCCCCAAGCCCGTACTGGCCGGTGCCTGCCGGACACAGGGAGGGTCTCGACTGCAGAGGCGGGCATCCTGTCGTCCTGGTGTTCCTGCGACAGCCTCTCCACAATGGAGACGGCTGACCATCTCGCTTGGACCCTTGCTGAGTGGCAGGAGGAGCGGGGTGGTCCCTCGTGAGGTCCTCCCATTGTAGACAGTGCGACTGCACCTCGGCTGCTGGCGCAGGGTCGGTGGCTGTCAGCGCAGCCCTTCTGTCTGCTCAGCATCTGGCAGCCCGGCCCCTCCTTTCTGGAAACGCGATGGCATCTGTGTTGCTTATCAGCACGTGGGCAGCAGAAGTCTTGCTGGGACGTTCTTGGTTTGCACTTTGAGATGCAGTGACGCACTTTGCTCTCTCTCAGCTGTGTTTCTCACGTGCCTGTGCTCTCTGTGTTTCCTGTGGCTTCTCCTCCCTGTCTCCCTCTGCTGGCCTCCTTTGTCCGCCCAACTGGCTGGGAAAGCTGGCTGAGCAGGTACGACCTTGACCTCGCCCTCGAGGTGCCTCTGTGCTTCCCATGAGTTCACGTGGCCTCTCATGAACTCCAGACAAATAACGTGTTTCTTCTGCTCACAGTGGACGTTATTTGACATATTACAAAAGCTCCTTTGTAACTGAATTTAAGACAGAAAGTATTTTCAGAAGCATTTAACCTTCATTTTAATCAATTGCCTCTGGAGGAAGGGCTGTGTTTAGTCTCAATGAAAAAATTTCCATTTTCATTCCAGGGCAGACATAGGTCGCTTTGGGATCTTCAGAGAATGATGCTGGGGCAGAGTGTCCGTGTAACTTGATGTTCCTTATCTAATGAAAAGGAACGTGCTGTCCTGTAATCAGGGCCAACGTCAGCTGTCAGATGAGAGGAGAGAGAGTGAGGACGTCATTCTGGCAAATCCCTGGTGGGGCTTCGCTGTGCTCAGTCCTCAGGAGAATTAGGTCGGAGCGAGCATGGCTCAGTGGAAATGCCTCAAAACCCATAGCAGTGTTTTCTTAGAGACCAGCGGGAATAGAGCTATCAGGACTGAAATGTGAAACTGTTTGACTTGACATCTTCCTTCAGTGTTACTGGAGGTTTCCCTCGATGGTACCAAGCCTTGTAGATGTTTGCAGGAAGGCAGACTCTTGCTGGGAGCAGAGCAGCTGCCCTCCCGGCCCCACCCCACCCCCAGGGCCGGAGGAGCTGTCCCCCAGCTGCACCCGTGTGGAGGCGATGCCCCTGGAAACCACGGTGTGAGGCCCGAGTGGACGTACCTCTGCTGCTCCCCTTGCAGGGCACGGCCGGCCCGGACCCCACGACCGTCTACGTGGACATGAGGGCACTGCGCCATGACAGGTAACAGCACCCAGGCCCCCGGGCAGCCTGGGCCTCCCCTGCATCCCTGTCCTCCCTTGATCAGTCATTCCCACGACCAGGAAGGGAATGACCTTCCAAGAGTGACCGAGCATTCGACACGTGGCTTTTTATGGGGTAGAAAACAAGTAAGCCCATCGTTGGGCAGGACAGAGGCATCATGTCAGCAGACATGTCCCGGGGGCCACGGTGTGTACCTGCGGGTCGGGGTCCCTCCCATCTTTGGAGCCGGATCCCAGTTCTGGATCCTCAAATGCAGCTTGAGGTAAACCATGGTGGAGCTTCCCGGGGGGCGAGGCCAGCTGGCCAGGGGCCCCCCGAGGACATAGAGCCAGCTCCTGCCCTGAGCAGTGCTTGGTGCACCACGCACCCGAAGTCACTGCTCCAGGGTCACAGCAAGGTCCTGATCAAAAGGCTAAAGGCTGGCTGTTGTCAACGGACTGGCTGTCGCAGTGATAATCGATTTCTGACTACCTTGTGAGTTGCCTTTTTAGAGATTGTTGTCTGTGTAGTAAATTTTATTCTGAAATTTTTCCCTTGTTAATTTTTAGGGTACGTTTGGTGGAACGGGGTTCTCCGCACAGTCTGCCATTGACAGAGTCTGGAAAGGTAGTGCAGGGGACTGGGCCTCCACGCTTGCATCGTCCCTGGGAGGTGCTCGCCATGAGCACAGACCCCTGTGGTCGGGCTGGGCTGGGCTGACGTAGAGGCCTCTCCTCGCTGCAATCACACACACACACACACACACACACACACCCCCCACACACACACCCCACACACACACACCACACACACCACACACACACCACACACCACACACCACACACACACCGCACACACACACCACACACCACACACACACCACACACACACACCACACACACACCACACACACCACACACCACACACCACACACACACCACACACACACACACACACACACCCCACACACACACCACACACACACACCACACACACCACACACCACACACACACCACACCCACACACCACACACACACCACACACCACACACACACCACACACACACACCACACACACATACACACACACACACACACACACACACTTGCTAAGTCTTTATGTCTACATCTGAGCTCCAGTTCCCAAAAGGGAGGACCTCAGGTGCAGAGATCTAGAAGGAACTACACTGCTGGGTCTTGAGGCCACGGGGCGCCTGTTGCCTTCATGGCGGCCCTGGAGCAGCGCACTGGGGCCTGGAAGAACTCAGCCCGTGGTCCAGGTGACAGCCAGGAAGTGGTCCCCACCACAGTGGCAGTTTACCATGAAAGCAGTCCAGGCCTGGTGCAATCTCAGGGGCCCAGAGTGGGCTCAGGTGGTGGGGCTGTGAGACCACCTGAGGGCACCCAGGGAAAAACTTTGAGCCACCGTGAGGGACCAGCAGACGTAGAGCCAGGAGAACAGGAGTTCTCAGAAGCAGGAGAGGTTCAGAGGAAGGAAGAAGGCCCCCAGGAACCGTCAGACAATGTGATGGTGGGGGGAAGGCCTGCGCCCCGGCCCCGGCCTTGGGCCTCCCTCTGCAGCTGCACAACCAGAGGAGGGCTCGGCACAGCCCCTGCTCTGCTCGCACTTGCCCGAGCGCACGCCACAGCTGTCCCCAGGGAGATGGGGAGGTGCCCGCGGGCAGCAGCGCAGGACGAGCCCGCGGTGAATGTGAGGGAGGAGCAGGCGGGGGCTGTGCACCAGCAGGGGCCGCCCCAGAGGAGGAGCAGAGACCTGGGGAGAAGGCTCAGCTGGCGTAAAGGTCCTGGGGCCACGGGGAGGCCTGCGTGCGGGAACTGCACTGGGGGGAGGGGAGGAGGAGAAGGGCGCTCTCGTGGGCAGGTAGGCGTGGGGCCTGGGAAGGAAGGCACAGACCCTGGAGGAGGGGAGTGTGGACACAGGCCAGGGCTCCCTTCCTGTCCTTCCCACGCACACAGAAACGCCCCGTGTGCAGCCCGCGTTGTCCTTTCTGCAAACGCAATTCTTAATTCTTTCTGGTGCCTTTTTGTTTCCTATCACACATGGCTCTGCATCCGTTTTTGATGGACTTTCCCCCCGTATTTCTCTGTTATGATAAATTGGCGCTGACAGACCTGGGTCCTGGAAAGACCTCTGACTTCAGGGTTTGGGTGGGTGGGTGGGCCACACGGGGAGGGGTCGGAGGGTCAGCAGCATCTGGGGAAACAGAACGGCCCCACCAGGGCTGTAGAGGCAGCACGAGGAGAGGAGGGTCTGGCGCCGGCCACGGCGACCTCCTGTGACCACTCGTCCCTTCCTCCACTGCCTGCAGGTCTCCACTGTCATCTCCCGTTTTATACCTGGGGAACTGAGGACACAGAACAGGTGTCCAGGAGCAGTCAGGTGGTCTGACTTGAGCCCAGTGAGGCCCCACAGTCCTGGCGGGGGTCCTGGACCCGGGGCACACTCCCCTGGAGTCTTCTCCACGGCCCCTGGTGGGCCCGGAGCCCGTGCTCAGCAGCTGCTCCACTCTGAGTCTGGGGGCAGGAAGGCCTCTTGGGGGCCAGGTTTCCATCCAGAGCCGAAGGCTCAGGGGGGCCGGGGTGAGGGGGGGACGCAGCCGAGGCATGTGGAGCCCCGGCACTCGTGAGCTCTCACAAGGGGCCTCAGGGAAGGACCCCCTCGACCCCTCTTGCCGTCCAAAATAGGGTCCATTCTCAGGAACTGGATGATTTTGCTAGGATTCAGAATTTATTTTTCTCTATTAAAATCTCTCCTGTTAAAATTCAAAGTAGATTTAGGTTGGCTCCTGAACCTGATCACCCCCGTGTACGTGTCCCATCCTTTGGATCAGCTTCGAAGGACGTTGTTTTGATGCACTTGAGTCAGGAGGGCCGTGCTGCCTCTGACCCGGAGCACGGTTCTCCTTGCAGATCCTCCCTGGAGTGAAGGTCATCATTGCCCACAGCGAGACCAGAGGGCCCCTTGGAGACTCGCACCTGGGCGAGGTGAGGCGGCGGGGCCCCAGCGCCCCGGACCTGCTCTTCACCCTCCTCCCCGTTCTGCCCCGGATTCGGGAGTTCTGAACCTTTGGGGTCGCACGTGCTTTGGGGAACCCTTCCCCACAGTGCTTGTGCTCCTGGACCCAGTCCCTGGGTAGGATTTCAGGGTCCTGCCCTTGGGATGAAGCCCCCCATCCTGTTACCCCACTAGCAGAGGGAAACCTTGAGTTGCAGGCACTGGGTGGCTTAAGGAGCCTCGCAGGAGCCAGCAGCCATGGAGGAAACAGCTGTCCCTTGAAGAGAAGTTCCTGCAGCCCCCAGTGAGGGACAGCACGGGGCAGACCCTGTAGCTAAGAGGGGTGGTTTTCTCCATCCTGGGGACACGGGGCAGGGGGTTCCTTACTGCCCCAGGACACAGGCTGTGCTGGGGTCCTTGTTATGCCTGCGTACAGCACCTGGTCTAGAGTAACGGGACAGGTGGGACCCAGTACCTGGTGGCCAGGACGGCAGGTGGAGCCTGGGTGCCCAGGCTGGTCTGTTTCGGTGGGAATGGTCTCAGCTCCCAGTTCCGGGCCTGGGGGCCAGCATCCTGCACTGCTGAGGGCAGCACCCACGGGTGTCCACACACACTGCCTGGCCCCTGACCAGCTGGGACAAGGGCATGGATGGACCTGGGGCTCATGCCGCATCGGCCAGGAAAGGTGTCCTAGTCCCAGGGCTGGGTGTGCTCTGCCTGGGGCCTCGCCCCAACCCTACCCCCTTCCTGGCCAGCTGGGCCCAGGCCTGTTAGGGCAGCAGTGGGTCCCAAGACAGTCCTGGCAGGTCTGCCCCAGGCCGGGACCCATGTGGCCACGCTGTCTCCTCTTTCGGACCCTGCTTTTGGGGGATACCTAGAGCCTGGTAGTCAGTCGGGAGCCGCCTGTGGGTCCTGGAGGGCCCTGGCTTTAGAAGGGTGCCCTGGGGGCCCGTGACGCTCTGGGCACCGTTAGCCCACGTGCAGGCGGGTCTGCGCCCCGACTCTCGCTGGCCCTGTGTGCGTGTGCACGTGCAGGTTGCTCCCAGTACATCGCTGTCCCACAGGCGTCTCTCCGGGGTCCAAGGAGGGGAACGGTTCGTTTGAAGGAGGACAGTCGCTTGCTTTCCATGCCTGTTGTTGTAACTTAGTTCGAGTGCCCCGTCCCCGCCCCACCCCCGTGTGCTGTGGCGTTGCTGCCGTGAATCGGCACAGACTGTGCCGGGCACCGTGGCGACTGACCCC
Source organism: Pseudorca crassidens (assembly GCF_039906515.1). NCBI lineage: Eukaryota > Metazoa > Chordata > Mammalia > Artiodactyla > Delphinidae > Pseudorca > Pseudorca crassidens. Next base: position 149,268,127 of record NC_090300.1, read on the forward strand.
CTCGTCCCCTGGGCCCCCAGGTCTGGGTGAGTAGCCCGCACAGCGCCACTGGGTACTACACGGTCTACGGGGAGGAGGGGCTCCACGCCGACCACTTCAGTGCCCGGCTGAGTTTCGGAGACACGCAGACCGTTTGGGCAAGGACTGGCTTCCTGGGATTCCTCCGAAGGACAGAGCTCACCGACGCCAGTGGAGGTGAGGGGTCCCTGTGCAGCCCCATACCGGCACCTGAGCCCTATGCGGGTGGCATCTTGGGGGCCCCCGCTGACTCACCTCGCCCCTCGCTAGGAGCTCGTGTCTCTAGGTGCCCTGACACGGTTTTCTCTGAAAATTACTCTTTTTCCTTCACTGGTCTTGGACCCCAGCCTCTGTGGAGGATGTGGGGTTGCTGGCAGAGGCTGTGGGCCCCCCAGGCTTAGCCGTGGGCGCGTCTCGCTAGCCATCTGTTGGGCCCTCCCCACACGGCCCCCCAAGCTTTCAAAGTCCCTTGGCCACAGCACGCTGGCCAGATGCCATCAGAACTTTTGGGAGCCCCTGTAGCTGCTGCTTCGTTTCCAGAGATAGCAAAAGTTTTTGTTAAATACATATTCAGACATGGGCGTAACTTCTCTGAATCTCAGGGGGCCGAGCGTGGCAGGAGGGTGTTGTCAGGCAAGGTTTGAGTCGCCAGCCATCGGCACCGCGTGCCGTGCTGAGGTGGGCGAACTGTGCTGTCCACAGAGCGACACGATGCGCTGTACGTGGTGGGGTCTCTGGACGAGACGCTGGAGCTGAGGGGCATGCGCTATCACCCCGTCGACATCGAGACGTCAGTGGTCCGGGCGCACAGGAGCATCGCCGAGTGGTGAGGGCCTGGGGCGCCTGTCACCCAGCTCTCCGGGGCCAGGGCAGGCACTTCGGCCATGCGGGTGAGGCAGCCACCTGCCTCTCCAGGAGCAGACCCCAGACACGCTCTTGGGATCACGGGCCAGAGACCCCTTGTTTGGGTTTGCTTGGTTTTTCCTCTTCCTAATCAGTCTTAAGCTAAGAGTCTGTCCGCAAATGCACAGGCAAAACGTGAGAGCTCCATGGTTATCCTGAAATGCTTCAGCTTTTAACATGAATTTCCTAATTTAAATGGTTAAGACTCAGGATTTCTTCACTTTCTAGGGAGCTTGCCTTGGGAAAGGTACAGCTTTCGACATCACATATTCTTGATTCTTAGCGAGAACTTTAATTAGAATAGATATTCCTGTAAAACACACTTAACTTGGCCTTTGAATTGTAACTGACCTTGAGCAGGAGGGTGACGTCAGTGAACCTACTTTGGTTTTTTCCACTGGTCTCTTTCTGATGCCCTTTTCCAGCCCCCAGAGCCTGTGCCCGACCCCGTGTGACACCGTCCGCCTTCTCCCTGCAGTGCCGTGTTCACCTGGACCAACCTGCTGGTGGTGGTGGTGGAGCTGGATGGACTGGAACAGGATGCACTGGACCTGGTGGCCCTGGTGACGAATGTGGTGCTGGAGGAGCATCACCTGGTGGTGGGCGTGGTGGTCATCGTGGACCCAGGTGTCATCCCCATCAACTCCCGCGGGGAGAAGCAGCGCATGCACCTGCGTGACGGCTTCCTGGCCGACCAGCTGGATCCTATCTACGTCGCCTACAACATGTGAGCACAGCTCACACCCCAGCCCTGAGAGGGCCCTCGGGGCGTGTCGGAGGTGCTAGGATGTGTGAAAACACAGCAGCATCTGCAGCCCCCAGGGAGCGGACCCCAGGCCCTGGGAGCACGGTGCCCCGCCTCCTACGCTCTTACAGGTCCATCTCATTTTAAAAACCACTTCCTGAGTTATTCAAAGAAATCCTTTTATTATCAAGGACATTTACAGAAGCATGAATGTCAATATTTTAACAGATGGGGTGACTGGGAAAGAGGCCTGGTGTGGGCGCTGCGGGAGCTGCAGGTGTGAGTCTGCACTTTTTTAGGCTGAAAATACAGTTCTCAATTTTAGAAATTCAAATGTTTTTTCCCACTTCAAATGACGAGTTCATATATAGAATTTATGCTAGGAGGAATTTGAGGCCCAAGTACAGCTGTTTCGATTCTGATTCACAGGAGAGCGTGGAGCCCAGAAAGGCTGGTGGACAGGAGTGAGCCTGGCCTGGCCGCCCTGCCCACCTTTGGGCCCCAGACCAGGCACTGGACGCACATGCTTCCTCTCTTGAAACAGGTGTGCACGGCTGTCTGCCTGTGTGGTCACTAACGCTCGACAGGGGCCATCTGGGGCTGTCAGGTGAGGTGCTCTGTTTTGGAAAGATAAACCAGCATTGAGTTTTAAACCACTTTCTAAGTTTCTGATTTCTTGCTCTTCAACTGAAGTGCTTGTTTTCATAACCACAGTAGAAGGTCTTCTCACTGCACGAAAGTGTACTGAATTATTATTTTTATTCCACGTCAACAGATGTGGAAGCCCCGGTGGGGTGAGGTTTCCGTCCTCGGTGATGTCTGCTGAGCACCGGCAGTGCAGCCGAGGGGCCCAGCCCAGGAGAGCCTTGCCCCTTGCTGTTGCATTTTGAGTTGTGTGCCTGTAAGATCTGGCCAAATCATGTTCAGTTATTTTATTCTAACTTGACCAGACTGAGTGGTATAATATTACAGTAAGTCTAAATCAAAGAAGAAAACGTGATATCCTTTAGTTACTTCTAAGAATTGGAAGTGAAGCTCGAATCTAAGACAGAGTATTTTTGTATCACTAATGAAGAGTATGTTACCAGTTGTCAGGGACTGAGGGTGGGAAAGTTTATGAATCATGCATGCTTCCTAGAACAACCAGGCTTTTCTGGAATTCGCCTGGATCAGTGCCTAACAAAGTTGTTACTAATTCTCTACCACTTTACGTTCTCCACCAAAAAGGCCCGGCTCGCTGGGCCAGCTCTCACGTGTGGCTCGTTTTCGGCTCCAGGTGGCTTGCGCCCGGCAGCTGTCGGCCTGCGGCGTTGGCCCGCAGTGTGGTGGGTAACAACATACTGGAGTTTGCATAGTCCTCTTGTAATTGTGTACATAATCTGTGTAATTTATTGTTTGACATACAGAGGTCCTAGGAGTTGACTAATGGGCATTCCTTATAGCAGAATGGCCAGCAGGGGAAGAACTACCCAGCCTTGTATGTTGTAGTTTTATAACAAACAAATATTATAAAATTTTTGTATTGAAAGGTCGGTGGCAGTAAGACAAGGTGTCTTGTGAATTAAGATTTTAAGAAGCATTAAAATGTTTTAAAATTACTCTCTGGGAATTCTGTATATCACACTAAAATTTTTATATCATTATGTTAATAAAGTTATTGACTGTTTGTAATTCTGCATTTTGAAATGTGTGAAAAGGTTTTTAAAATTACCCCAAATACGATGTATTTTATTATGCATTCTTCTTTCCTGGATATAAAAGCTACAGCATAAAATCTACAAAGCACATTAAAGTATAAAGAAGAAAATTTAAATCTCCCATAATCCTACCTCTCGGTGATGACAGCATTAGTACTTGATGTAAATCCTTTCAAGGATTTATTTTTTCCTTTAAAACACTTTTACAAAATTAGGATCGATTATTATAATTTTATAATCAGCTTTTGTAGTTAATAAATTAGACTTTTAATCTGTTACATATATTCTTCTAAATGTTTTAATGACTGTGTCATATGGGAGGGGGGCTCGACTGCATGCAGCTTGTATTCACTCGCTCGGTGTCAGTGTCGTTTCAGCCGTGCTGCCGTGAACCTCCTCGCGGGTGTGTGTTCAGACGCAAGACCTGCCTTGGGCTCAGTTCCTACAGGTAGAGTTCGTGCCAGGTGTGAAGCTTTGGGCGCCCCTGCCCTCGGAAGCACACAAGGCAGCGTGGGAGAAGCATTTTCCTGGCAGCCTGAGAGCACCGGCAATAAATAAATAAGTCCTTGTCAATTTGATAGTCAAATAAGTATCATGTCTAGTGATGCTGAGTATGTTTTCACGTGTTTGTGGTCATTTTAATTTCTCGTTTGTGTTTTTTTTTTAATTCTTTTAAAAAATTTATTTATTTGTCTGCGTTGGGTCTTAGTTGCGGCACGCGGGCTTCTCTCTAGTTGTGGCGCACAGGCTCCAGAGCACGCGGGCTCAGTAACTGTGCTGCGCATGGCTCTCTAGTTGTGGTGCGGCCTCCAGAGCACGCGTGCTCAGTAGTTGCGGTGTGCAGGCTTAATTGCTCCGCGGCATGTGGGATCTTAGTTCCCCGACCAGGTATCGAACCTGCGTCCCCTGCATTGGAAGGCGGATTCTTAACCACCGGACCAAAAGGGAAGTCCCTCAAGGGTTTTTTTTAAATCTTTATTGGAGTATAATTGCTTCACAATATCGTGTTAGTTTCTGTTGCACAACGAAGCGAATCAGCCATATGCATACACGTGTCCCCATATCCCCTCCCTCTTGAGCCTCCCTCCCATCCTCCCTATCCCACCCGATAGGTCATCGCAAAGCACCGAGCCGATCTCCCTGTGCTGTGCTGCCGCTTCACACCAGCCAACTATTTACATTCGGTAGTGTGTATATATCAATGCTGCTCTCACTTCGCCCCAGCTTCGCCCTCCCACCCCATGTCCTCAAGTCCATTCTCTACGTCTGCCTCTTTATTCCTGCCGTGCAACTAGGTTCATCAGTACCATTTTTTTTTTATTCCATATATACGCATTAGCATACAGTATTTGTTTTTCTGACTTACTTCACTCTGTATGACAGACTCTAGGTCCGTCCACCTCACTACAAATAACTCAGTTTCGTTTCTTTTTATGGCTGAGTAATATTCCATTGTATATATGTGCCACATCTTTTTTCCCGCCCCCCGTCTGGAATGGCTGCTCCAGCTCTATTTTATTTTTTTAACATCTTTATTGGAGTATAATTGCTTTACAATGGTGTGTTAGTTTCTGCTTTATAACAAAGTGAATCAGTTATACATATACATATGTTCCCATTTCTCTTCCCTCTTGCGTCTCCCTCCCTCCCACCCTCCCTATCCCACCCCTCTAGGTGGTCACAAACCACCGAGCTGATCTCCCTGTGCTAAGCAGCTGCTTCCCACTAGCTAGCTATTTTACGTTTGGTAGTTTATATATGTCCATGCCACTCTCTCACTTTGTCACAGCTTACCCTTCCCCCTCCCCATATCCTCAAGTCCATTCTCTCGTAGGTCTGCGTCTTTATTCCCGTCTTACCCCTAGATTCTTCATGACCTTTTTTTTTTCTTAGATTGCACATATATGTGTTAGCATACGATATTTGCTTTTCTCTTTCTGACTTACTTCACTCTGTATGACAGACTCTAGGTCCATCCACCTCACTACAAATATCTCAATTTCGTCCCATTTTATGGCTGAGTAATATTCCATTGTATATCTGTGCCACATCTTCTTTATCCATTCGTCTGTCGATGCACACTTAGGTTGCTTCCATGTCCTGGCTATTGTAAATAGTGTTGCAATGAGAATTGTAGTACATGTCTCTTTTTGAATTATGGTTTTCTCAGGGTATATGCCCAGTAGTGGGATTGCTGGGTCGTATGGTAGTTCTATTTTTAATTTCTTAAGGAGCCTCCATACTGTTCTCCATAGTGGTTGTATCAATTTACAATCCCACCAACAGTGCAGGAAGGTTCCCTTTTCACCACACCCTTTCCCGCATTTATTGTTTCTAGATTCTTTGATAATGGCCATTCTGACCGGTGTGAGGTGATACCTCATTGTAGTTTTAATTTGCGTTTCTCTAATAATTAGTGATGTTGAGCATCTTTTCATGTGCCTCTTGGCCATCTGTACGTCTTCCTTGGTGAAATGTATATTTAGGTCTTCCGCCCATTTTTTAACTGGATTGTTTGTTTTTTTGATATCGAGCTCCATGAGCTGTTTGTGTAATTTGGAGATTAATCCTTTGTCTGTTGTTTTATTTGCAAATATTTTCTCCCTTTCTGAGGGTTGTATTTTTGTCCTGTTTATGGTTTCCTTTGCTGCGCAAAAGCTTTTATGTCTAATTAAGTCCCGTTTGCTTATTTTTGTTTTTATTTCTGTTACTCTAGGAGGTGGGTCAAAAAAGGTCTTGCTGTTTATGTCAAAGAGTGTTTTTCGTATGTTTTCCTCTAAAAGTTTTATAGTGTCTGGTCTTACATTTAGTCTTACGTTTTGAGTTTATTTTTGTGTGTGGTGTTGGGGAGTGTTCTAATTTCATTCTTTTACATGTAGCTGTCCAGTTTTCCCAGCACCACTTATTGAAGAGGCTGTCTTTTCTCCATTGTACATTCTTGCCTCCTTCGTCGTAAATTAGGTGCCCATATGTGCGTGGGTTTATCTCTGGGCATTCTATCCTGTACCATTGATCTATATTTCTGTTTTTGTGCTAGTACCATACTGTCTTGATCACTCTTGCTTTGTGGTATGGTTTGAAGTCAGGGAGCCTGATTCCTCCAACTCCGTTTTTCTTTCTCAAGATTGCTTTGGCTATTTGGGGTCTTTTGTATTTCCATAAGAATTGTAAAAATATTTGTTCTAATTCTGTGAAGAATGCCATTGGTAGTTTGATAGGGATTGCATTGAATCTATAGATTGCTTTATATAGTCATTATAGTCATTTTCAAAATATTGCTTTTTCCAATCCAAGAACATGGTATATTTCTCTATCTGTTTATGTCATTTTTGATTTCTTTCATCAGTGTTTTATAGTTTTCCGAGTACAAGTCTTTTGCCTCCTTAGGCAGGTTTATTCCTAGGTATTTTATTTTTGTTGCAACGGTAAATGGGAGTGTTTCCTTAATTTCTTTTTCTGATTTTTCGTTGTTGGTGTATAGGAATGCTAGAGATTTCTGTGCATTAATTTTGTATCCTGCAACCTTACCAAATTCATTGATTAGTTGTAGTAGTTTTCTGGTGACATCTTTAGGATTATCTGTGTATAGTGTGTCATCGGCAAATGTTGACAGTTTTCCTTCTTCTTTGTCCAATTTGTATTCCTTTTATTTCTTTTTCTTCTCTGATTGCCGTGGCTAGGACTTCCAAAACTATGTTGAATAAGAGTGGTGAGAGTGGACATCCTTGTCTTGTTCCTGATCTCAGAGGAAATGCTTTCAGTTTTTCACCATTGAGTATGATGCTTGCTGTGGGTTTGTCATATATGGCCTTTATTATGTTGAGGTGGGTTCCCTCTATGCCCTTTTTCTGGAGAGTTTTTTTTATCATAAATGGGTGTTGAATTTTGTCAAAAGCTTTTTGCATTTTTGTCAAAAGCTTGTTTGTTGTTTTATTTGCAAATATTTTCTCCCTTTCTGAGGGTTGTATTTTTGTCCTGTTTATGGTTTCCTTTGCTGCGCAAAAGCTTTTATGTCTAATTAAGTCCCGTTTGCTTATTTTTGTTTTTATTTCTGTTACTCTAGGAGGTGGGTCAAGAAAGGTCTTGCTGTTTATGTCAAAAAAGGTTGGTTATGTCAAAAAAGGTCTTCCATTTTTGTCAAAGGTTGGTTATGTCAAAAAAGGTCTTGCATTTTTGTCAAAATTTTTGTCAAAAGCTTTTTTTGCATTTATTGAGATGATCATGTGGTTTTTATTCCTTAATTTGTTAATATGCTGTATCACATTGATTGATTTGAGTATATTGAAGAATCCTTGCATCCCTGGGATAAATCCCACTTGATCATGGTGTATGATCCTCCTAATGTGCTCTTGGATTCTGTTTGCTAGTGTTTTGTTCAAGATTTTTGCATCTATGTTCATCAGGGATATTGGTCTATAATTTTCTTTTTTTGTGATATCTTTTTCCGGTTTTGGTATCAGGGTGATGGTGGCTTCGTAGAATGAATTTGGGAGTATTCCTCCCTCTGCAATTTTTTGGAAGAGTTTGAGAAGGATTGACGTTCGCTCTTCTCTAAGTGTTTGATAGCATTCGCCTGTGAAGCCATCTGGTCCTGGACTTCTGTTTGTTGGAAGATTTTTAATTGTGGTTTCAATTTTATTACTTGTGATAGGTCTGTTTATATTTTCTAATTCTTCCTGTTTCAGTCTTGGAAAATTGTACCTTTCCAAGAATTTGTCCATTTCCTTGTGGTTGTCCATCTTATTGGCATATAGTTGTTTGTAGTAGTCTCTTATAATCCTTTGTATTTCTGCAGTGTCAGTTGTGATTTCTCCTTTTTCATTTCTAACTTTATTGATTTGCATCCTCTCCCTTTTTTTCCTGATGAGTTTGGCTAAGGGTTTATCAATTTTGTTTATCTTCTCAAAGAACCAGCTTTGAGTTTTATTGATCTTTGCTATTGTTTTCTTCGTTTCTATTTCATTTATTTCTGCTCTGATCTTTATGATTTCTTTCCTTCTGCTGACTTTGGTTCTTTGTTCTTCTTTCTGTAGTTGTTTTAAGTGTAGGGTTAGATTGTTTATTTGAGATTTTTCTTGTTTCTTGAAGTGAGATTGAATTGCTATAAGCTTCCCTCTTAGAACTGCTTATGCTGCGTCCCATAGGTTTGGGTCATCATGTTTTCGTTGTTGTTTGTTTCTATGTATTTTTTAATTTCTTCTTTGATTTCTTCAGGGATCTCTTGGTTATTTAGTAGCACACTGTTTAGCCTCCATGTATTTGTGTTTTTTTCATTTTTTTTCCTGCAATTGATTTCCAGTCTCATAGCATTGTGGTCAGAAAAGATGCTTGATACGGTTTCAATTTTCTTAAATTTGCCGAGGCTTGATTTGTGAACCAAGATGTGACCTATCCTGGAGAATGTTCTGTGTGCACTTGAGAAGAAAGTGTATTCTGCCATTTTTGGATGGAATGTTCTATAAATATCCATTAGATCTATCTGGTTTATTATGTCATTTAAAGCTTGTGTTTCTTTATTTATTTTCTGTTTGGATGATCTGTCCATGGGTGTAAGTGGGGTGTTAAAGTCCTCTACTATTATTGTTTTACTGTCAATTTCTCCTTTCATGGTTGTTAGCATTTGCCTTATGTATTGAGGTACTCCTATGTTTGGTGCATAAACATTTGTAATTGTTATATCTTCTTCTTGGATTGATCCTTTGATCATTATGTAGTGTCCCTTATCTCTTGTAACATTCTTTATTTTAAAGTCTATTTTACCTGATACGAGTATTGCTACTCCAACTTTCTTTTGATTTCCATTTGCATGGAATATCTTTTTCCATCCCTTCACTTTCAGTCTGTATGTGTCCCTAGGTCTGAAGTGGGTGTCTTGTAGACAGCATATATATGGGTCTTGTTTTTGTATTCATTCAGCTGGTCTGTGTCTTTTGGTTGGGCCATTTAATCCATTTATACATTCAGGGTTATTATCGATATGTCTGTTCCTATTACCATTTTCTTAAGTGTTTCGTGTTTGTTTTTGTGGGTCTTTTTCTTCTCTTGTGTTTCCCGCTTAGAGAAGTTTCTTTAGCGTTTGTTGTAAAGCTGGTTTGGTGGTGCCGAATTCTCTTAGCTTTTGCTTGCCTGAAAAGCTTTTGACTTCTCCATCGAATCTGAATGAGATCCTTGCTGGGTAGAGTAATCTTGGTTGTAGGTTTTTCTCTTTCATCACTTTAAGTATATCCTGCCACTCCCTTCTGGCCTGCAGAGTTTCCACTGAAAAATCAGCTGATAACCTTATGGGGATTCCTTTGTGTGTTATGTTTTGTTTTTCCCTTGCTGCTTTTAATATTTTTTCTTTGAATTTAATTTTTGTTAGTTTGATTAATATGTGTCCTGGTGTGTTTTTCCTAGGGTTTATCCTGTATGGGACTCTCTGTGCTTCCTGGATTTTGGTGACTATTTCCTTTCCCACGTTGGGGAAGTTTTCGACTATAATCTCTTCAGATATTTTCTCAGACCATTTCTTTTTCTCTTCTTCTTTTGGGACCCCTGTAATTCGAATGTTGGTGCATTTAGTGTTGTATGATACTCAGTTTCAGTAATGAAGAATTCTTTTTTGTTTTTTTTTTGTTTTGTTCTGGTTTTTTGGCTGCACCATGGCATATGAGATCTTAGTTCCCCAGCCAGGGATCGAACCCACACCCCCTGCATTGGAAGCACAGAGTCTTAACCACTGGACCGCCAGGGAAGTCCTGAAGAATTCTTTTAATAGGTCACTACATGCAAAATTTCAAAACTTCTTGTGCTCAAGAGGAATAGTCTTTAAATTGTCCATGCAGGTGGCTGGGTCACCCTCCCTGCTGTGGGTGGTCTGAGAGCCTGAAGCCTCACCCCAGGTAAGCTCACTCCCTTCCTCACTCTGATCCTCCCCCTGGTCTGCCTTTCGGGGTTCAATGGGGGAACCTTTTTACATGAGGCCGTGAGATGGTTTGGAAGTAAAGTTTGCCAGGGGCAGCGCAAAGTGAGAAATTGAGATGTTATTCTTAATTTTAAGTGCCAACTGAGTATGGTGCACCTTACTCCCCAGGCTCTGAAATGGACTGAAAAGGCCAGATATCATGAATGTTCATTACAGATGCCACAAGCCCAAAGTTGAAGAAGGGCCTAAAGGGGCCAGATGAAGCTTTGAGGAGAAAAGGGGGCACAGAGGTATTGTCACCTGTCACCACCCCCAGCAGCAGCGAGCTGGATTTGCAGGTATGTGCACCCAGGTGCTGCAGGGCTCCAGGTGGAAGCAGCAGGATGGAGGCTGTCTGGAGGCTGTTGTGCTCTGATGGGGTGGAGCACAAGTTCAAAGACAAGCAGTGCTTAGCATATACTTTACATGAGAAGATAAAGAAAGAAGGTCAGCGTCTGGCATGATGGCCTAAGAAGCTCCATAGACATGCTTGCCAGCAAAATGGGTGAAAATTATTTTTTTTAAAACTTTTAAGCCTTTGGAAATGGTCCTAAGTGTATACAACAAATGAAGAAATGTCTATACATGAAAGTTCATTAATAAAAGCAAGAGTCTGTTATTTGAACCAAGACTGCTCCTCCCCTCCCACCTCCCAGCTGAGCCAAGCAGAAATTCCACTCCAAACAGGCACAGCCAAGAACACAGGCTCCTGCCCCCAGTTACCTGTTGATGCAGCTAAGTTCTGGGTGAGTGCAAGTGAGAGATGAGAGATCTCTTCTTCCATCCAGCCTCTGCTCATGGAATGGAGCCTCTACCTTGGGTAAAGTGCCTCTGAGTGTACAGGGCCCTGGGTGCCCTTCCCAGCTCTTAAGATGGTGGTTCCATACCTGGAGAGGCAAGCTGGGAGGACCTTAGGATACTGCCCCCAACTCCACTGAGTGCTTAGCTCCTAAAGCAGCGGTGTCACTCAGAAAGACGTGCGCCATTGTTCTCACTCCCAGGCCCAGAACCCTGGCTTGGAGATTTTGCCTTGGGGGAGAAGCAAGCTATAAAACAGGTATCTCCCCATCTCTTCCTAAAGGAACTGACTTCATTTGCACCAGAGCGTGGAGAAGTTCAATCATAAGGACACTCTCAAAAGCAGTACAAGTGTGGTGAAAGGCAATTGGGAGGAAGTTCATAGATTCAATGAAGATACAAGCTAACTTGTAGGCCAAGTAGTTTGCAGGAGAACCAGGGAAAGAGACCGGTAGGAAGAGCCCTCCTGGGGTTAGAACAAATCTCAAACACTGACTTTGGGAACTATTTCTTCAATAAATCCTGAATTGGATCACATTCAGCTATAGAGCAATTTATGCCCCCTGAGCATGCTGAAATGATAGAGCCGTCAGCTGGCAGTCGGTGGAACTTCACAGCTGGGTGTGGTCAGGGAAAGGGACTGGAGAGACCTGCCGAAAGCACCATCAGCCCAGGGCGACTAAGCCTGCCCAAGGCTGCACCTCCTTGAGGGACAAGAGCAGAAGCTTCTGCAGGGGCTGAGGGGAAGAGATTTCACTGAAGTAATCCAGCCAGTCATTAAACAAAGGCCTGGAGGGAGGAGGGAGTGGCAAGAACCAGGCGTTGCTACAATGTATTATCTAAAATGCCCAGTTTCCCCCCCACCATGTTACAAAACACGTAAAGAAACAGAAAAGTATGACTTATACACTAGGAAAAAAAGGACAACGACAGATAATGCCTGTGAGATTAACCAGATGTCAGATTTGAAAGTAGCCAAATATGTCACAGAACTAAAGGAAACCATGATTAAAGAAGTAAAGGTATGATGGCAGTGTCACATCGAATAAAGAATACCCATAAAGAGATTAAAATAAAATGTTAAGTATAATGTATAATGTTTTATATAATGTAAATAATATAGGTATCATATAAACATAAATGTATAACTACAGATATCATTTATATAAATGTAAACCAAAGAGAAATTTCTGGAGTTGGGAAAGTACAATCACTGAAATGAAAAATTCACTAGAGGGGCTCAACAGTAGTTTTGAACTGGAAGAAGAAAGAATTAGCAAACTTGAAAGTAGATTGATAAATATTATGCAATCCAAAGAACAGAGAGGGACAAAAGAAAGAAGAAAAATGAACATAGTCTCAGAGACACGTGGGACACCAAGCTCACCAACAATATGTGTAATGGGAGTACCAGAAGGGGAAGAGAGAGAGAGAAAAGAGCAGAAAAAAACTCAAAGAAATAATGGCTGAGAACTCCCCAGATATATTGAAAACCTACACATCAGGGAGCTCAAGAAACTCCAAGTAGAATAAACACAAAAAGATGCACAGACATATGGTAAAAATACCGAAACACAAAAGAGGAAACCTTGAAATCAGCAAGAGAGAAACTATTTTCACTTACTAGGGAACCCCAATAAGATTGATAGCTGAATTCTCAGCAGCAATAATGGAGGCCAGAAGACAGTGGGGTAACGTATTCAAAGAGCTGAAAGAAAAAAACTATCAACCAAGAACTGTACCTTTCAAAAGTGGAGGCCAAATAAAGACATTCCCAGATATACAAAAAACGATTGAATTTGTTGCTAGCCAACTTACATTACCAGTAATACTAAAGAAAGTCCTTTGGGCTAAAAGCAAGTGACCCCAAATGGTAACTTGAATTCACATGCAAAAACAAAGAACACTGGTAAAGATAAAGGTAATTATAAGATGATATAAATGCATAATTTTTTCTCCTTAACTGATTTGAAAATCAATTGTATAAAATAATATGATTATAATGTAATCTTGGTCTTATAGAAATAAAATGTATGTGTAATATTTTTGCCAATAACAGTACAAAAGAAGTTGGTGGGAGCAAAGCTGTATTGGGCTAATTTTAAGATGGTAAAATAATAATTATAACAATGTACTGTTGGGTTTGTAACATTAATAGATGTAATATATATTTAAAAATCATAAAAAGGAGGAAAATGGAATAGAGATATATAGGAACAATGTTTCTGTATCTCACTGGAAGTAAGCTAGTATAAATCTGAAGCTGATTCTGATAAGTTAGGATGCGTACCACTAAAAAAATAGTGAAAATATCAGTCAAGAAATTCAGATGCTTCATTAGAAAATATTTACTTAATACCAAAGAAAGTGGTAGAGGAGGATTAGAGGCAAAAAAAGAAAGAAAAAAAAAAGACACGAGACATGCAGAAAACGGAAAGTACAGTGGCAGAGGTAAATCCAACTATATCAATAATAACAGTAAATGTGGGTTAAACAATTCATTCAAAGGGCGGATTTTTCAGACTCTGTGTGTATTACCCTACTATATGCTACTAACAAGAGACATGTTTTAGATTCAAAGATACAGATAGATTGAAAGTAAAACAGTGGAAAAAGATATTTCATGCAGGTAGCAACCACGAGGAAGCTGTAATGGCTTTACGAGTATTAGATAAAATACACTTTAAAAAAAAATATTTACTAGAAGAGATAAAAAGGGACATTTTATAATGATAAAAGGACCAACCCATTAGAAAGACCTAATAATTATAAATATGTGTGCACCTAACAATAGAGCACTGAAATATATGGAGCAAAAACTGATAGAAAACAAAGGATGATATTGGAGACATCAATACACATTTTCTATAATGGATAGAATAACTAGGCAGAACATCAAAAGGTAATGGAGGACTTGAACAACACTATAAACCAACTAGACTTAAAAGACATCTATAAAACACTCTACCCAAGAACAGCAGAAGGGACTTCCCTGGTGGTGCAGTGGTTAAGAATCCGCCTGCCCATGCAGGGGACACAGGTTTGAGCCCTGGTCCGGGAAGATCCCACATGCCGTGGAACAGCTAAGCCTGTGTGCCACAACTACTGAGCCTGTGCTCTAGAGCCCACAAGCCACAACTTCTGAGCCCACATGCCACAACTACCGAAGCCTGTGCACCTAGAGCCCCTGCTTTGCAACAAGAGAAGCCACCACAATGAGAAGCCCGCGCACCGCAACGAAGAGTAGCCCCCGCTCACCGCAACTAGAGAAAGCCTGCGTGCAGCAACGAAAACCCAATGCAGCCAAAGATAATTAATTAATTTAGAAAGAAGATGTAATAGGTTCTGTTTCAAAAGATAAAATGCATATACAAAGCTTTAAAAAAAAAAAAAAAACAGAATATACATTCTTCCTAAGTACACATGGAATATTCTCTAGGCTAGGTTGTATGCTAGGCCATAAAACAAACCTCAATAAATTCTAAAAAGATAAAAGTAATACATAGTACATTCTTCAACCACAATGGAATTAAATTAAGAATCAACAAAAACTTTTGAGAAGCTGAGAAATATGTAGAAATTGAACAACACATTCCTAAATAAACAATGACTCAAAGAAGAAATCAAAACGGAAATCAGAAAATACTTTGAAATGAAAATGAAGAATGGCATGTAGCTAAAGCAGTGCTTAGAGGTAAATTTATAGCTGTAAATGCCTGTATTAAGAAAGAAGAGGGCTGCCCTGGTGGCGCAGTGGCTGGGAGTCCGCCTGCCGATGCAGGGGACACGGGTTCGTGCCCCGGTCCGGGAAGATCCCACATGCCGCGGAGCGGCTGGGCCCGTGAGCCATGGCCGCTGAGCCTGCGCGTCCGGAGCCTGTGCTCCGCAACGGGAGAGGCCGCAACAGTGATAGGCCCGCGTACCGCAAAAAAAAAAAAAAAAAAAAGAAAGATCTCAAGTCAATAACATAAGTTTCCATCAAAAGACACTGGAAAAAGAGCAAATAAACCTAAAGCAAGCAGAAGAAAGAAAGTAATAAAAGAGAGTGGAAATTAATGAACTAGATAAGAGAAAAGTAATAGAGAAAATCAATGAAACAAAAACAAGTTCTTTGGAAATATCAACAAAATTGACAAACCTTTAGCTAGGTTGACCAAGAAAAAAGAGAAGACTCAACTTACTAGAATCAGAATGAAAGAAAGGACGTTACTACTGACCTTAGAGAAATTTTAAAAAAAATTATGAAGGAATACTATAAATAATTGTATGCCAACAAATTAGATAACTTAGATGAAATGGACAAATTCCTAGAAAGACATAAACTATAGAACTTGACTCAAGAAGAAACTAACAATCTGAATAGACCTATAGCAAGTGAAGATATTGAATAGGTAATTTTAAAAAAAACAACAAAAAAAAACCCAAATACTCCCCACCCAGGTGGCTTCACCACTGAATTCTACCAAACATTTAAGGACAAATTAATACCAGTTTGTCACAAGCCCTTCCTAAAAATAGAAGAGAAAACATTCATTTAATAAGGCCAATATTACCTGACACCAAAACCAGACAATGACATTAACAAGAATAGAAAACCACAGAGCAATATCTCTTATGAATATGAACAGAAAAGTCCTCAACAGAATACTAGCAGACCAAATCCATCAACATACAGACAGAATCATACACCGTGACCAAGCTGGATTTACCCCAGGAATGCAAGATGGGTTTAAACTGAGAGGCAGTTAAGGTAATATACCATATCAATAGAATAAAAACCAAAACCACATGATCAGCCTCAATAAATACAGAAGAAAGAGCATTTGACAAAATTCAGCATCCTAGGAATAGAAGGGAATTTACTTAACCTGATAAAGGACATTACAGAAATCCCACAGCTAACATCGTACTTAATGACGGAAGACCGAATGCTTTCCCCTACGATCAGGAACACTTAGGGGAGGATCACACAAGGTGTAAGAACCAGGAGAAGGGGAAGGGGGTACCCTAGGGCACATCCACGCACCAGCCAACACCTGTTCCCGGACGAGAACGCTGCAGTCCAGAGGGGCCAGGTGCAGTGAGACTGGCCAGGGACTGGGGTGTCCCTGCTCCTTCCTACCCTCTGCCTCGAGTGAGGCCTGCTATACAGGGCGGGCAGCCACAATTCCTCCAGAAGGATCAGCCAGGCTAACCTGGTGTTTCCTAACTTCCCTGAGGATGAGAATCGCCTGAGTTCCTATTAAAACAGTCCCACAGACAAGGTCACATCCCAGATCTGGGAGGCCTGGTGCCTCGGATATTTAACAAGCTCCCAGGGGAGTTTTGTGTTCAGGGCTCTGTGGGGCCCACATGACCCGGTGTCCGTACCCAGCCCAGCACAGAGGGGAACATTTCGGGAGTGGCCTCCTCTGTGTGCGAGCTACTCCAGGGACCTGCATGATAAGTGAATGGTGCTGGGGTCAGGCTCTGTCCCTGAGGAGGTTGCCAGTCTCAGCCTCGGCTCTGCTCCAGCTCCAGCCGAGAGGCCGAACCTCCCTGCTTGGCCTCCTGCCAGTGTGCTTGAATAGCGTCTTTTTCGCACGCCCTCCTTTGCAAGAGGCCGGTCCTTTCCTCCACAAATGCAGTGAAAGGAGGTTGTGAAAGGGTCTTACTCTGCTGACGGCTAGCAGACATGCCATGAGTGTCATAATTAAAGGGGTGCAGGACCCTCTCTTTGCTTCAGGATGAGGAACCGGGCACCCCCTGTCCACGCCTGCCTGGCCCAAAGGCCACCCAGCTGCCAACATGGGGGCTGCCCAGGTCATGTCCAAGCTCCAGCTGGTTGAGGTGAAGGGTGAGAGCCACTGTCCTCCGATCTGTCTCCTGATGCCCAGAGGTCTCCACCATCTGTAGTTACCAGAACCCAAGTTTCCTGGGCCAGAGAGGGATGGATCCCTCAACTTAAACGTCCTGCTCAAGAAAATCTCGATACTGTGAACCATGTGAGTTGGCCGCTGAGGCTCAGACGAGACAGTTGTCGTCTGAGCCCTGATTTAATTTTGATTATAATCCTTGGTGTTCGTCAAAACAGCCTTGTTTTTCATTGAATTTGAATAAATGTGATAAATTTGAACTGGTAAATTCAAACAAATAACAAAGTAAATAAAAATAAAAACCCTGAAACAACAGCAAACAAACCTCATGGGGCAGAGATGTGGGCCTTCCCAGAACTTTCCGGGAAGAGTTGTCAAACTGGGGCCTCAGCTGGGGGCTGGCAGGCCAGGGCTGAAGGGCCCCCCCTTGCCTTGGAGACGAGGGTGGGGTCCTGCACGTAGCAGCTCACAGGCTTCTGGAGCTCAAGGGGCTGTCATCGTGCGGAGACCAGCTGTCCCCAGGAAGAAACCCAGAGTGGGGCCGCCCACTTGTCCAGCGGAAAGCTCGCTTCCCTTTGTAGCTGAAGGGAAGCAGGGCCGGTGCTGGGCAGGGTTAGGTCTAAAACGGTGGGTGGGAGTGAGCGCCGGCGTGCAGAGGCCCCTGGGACTGACCCCAGGGCCAGAGAAGGCCGGGGGGGCCGGGGGCCCACCCCACCTCCACCTCCGCATCACTGCTCCTGGTGGTCTGGGCAGGGCCAGGACTAAGGAGGGAGCGTGGCCAGGGGTCAGGAATCGCGGCCCCTGCAGGCCTCGAGGATGGGGTATGGCTGGACTCTGTGCGGGGGTGGGAGGGCCCTGAAACGTCGAGCCCCCCTCCCTCTGTGATCGTGAGGTGAGGAGTCCTCCCTTTGGTGGCAGGAAAGTCTGGCGATATTGCCGCCTAGACTGCGGGCAGGGACAGCAGTGCCTGCCAGGGTGGTCCACGCTGTCCAGAGGGCGAAGGTGGGTCCTCAGCAGGCCCCAGACTCTCTGACAGCGCTTGACACTGCAGGGCCAACAGATGGGATCCTGGCCATGGCCTCAGGGTCTCGCTCCGAGACACTCAGTGCTTCTCTCAGGGACAGTTCTCTGGGTGACTGTGGACCAAACTGATAAAGCAATAGAGCACAGGAATTCCTGTGAGGCTGAACTGGACCATGGGGAAGGCAACCTGGGGCAGAGTTCCCTTTGTCCTGTCTCTGAGGCCCTGAGTGAATTGTCTTTGCTCCTGGCTAAAGCTGCGAACTGATTTTCCCTGGTGATGCCTGAGACAGGTCATCCCCGCAACCACATGCCCCAGGCACCCTCCTACCCACCTGGGGATGCCACCTGCCAGGGGCCGTGTGGGACCATCACCACCCATTCATGGAACTAGACGGTGCTTCTAGTTGAGGACAGGTCAGAGGAGGATCAGGGACATTTTACAAACTGGAGCTCATGGTAGTAGGTGAGAGGAAGCCCCCAGGAGCCCCAAAGATGGCTATGCAGATACGCTGGGAAGCAGCTTCCCTCCTTGTGGTAAACAAGCATGCCCTGGATGTGGGGTCGGGGGCACACTCAGCGGCTGCCCTAGGCAGGCTCCCTGGGGGCTGGGGCACTGGGCTTCTTTCCTGTGCACTTTGAAAGCACAGTGGACATCTGGGAACTGTCGCTTTGGGATTCTTGGGTCAACGGGGGCAAGGGAAGTACCAGCAGAGACTTATTCAACTTGTGGCTAAAGCAGCGATGAGCAGAGGCATAGAGACGTGTTTTGAAAGCAAGCTGGAGAGGTGTGTCCACCGCAGCACCACAGCCCAGAGCCAGCTCACCTCCCATCCCTGGCTGACCTTTCGTGCACAGGCTATGCTGGCCCCTGGGCTGAGCTAGACAGGTGTGGTCCACCCTCCAGGCTCCCCACCCTGGCATGTTCCTGTGTCAACAGAACTTCAACTAGCAATCAAGAAGAAAAATGGGGCTTCCCTGGTGGCGCAGTGGTTGAGAACCTGCCTGCTGATGCAGGGGACACGGGTTCGAGCCCTGGTCTGGGAAGATCCCACATGCCGCGGAGCAGCTAGGCCCGTGAGCCACAACTACTGAGCCTGCGCGTCTGGAGCCTGTGCTCCGCAACAAGAGAGGCCGCGACAGTAAGAGGCCCGCGTACCGCGATGAAGGGCGGCCCCCCGCTCGCCGCAACTAGAGAAAGCCCTCACACAGAAACGAAGACCCAACATAGCAAAAATAAATACATAAATAAATAAATAAAATTTTTAAAAAAAGAAGAAAAATGGAATTTTATTCAAGCCAAACTGAGGATTATAACCTGGAAGACAAATAGAAACTGTGAGAATTGTTCCACCTGTTAAAAGTTGAAAGCACAGTCATACATTTTCAAGACAAAGGATTGTACATCAAAATGACATACTGATAATTTGCATAAAGTTCACCAAGGATACATGGTCCAGGTAAGCACATATAAAGTGAGAAGCAAGTCACCATGACCCCCTGCAGAGCTGGTGCCCATTTGGGGCCACTTCTGGTCTCGGACGTTCCTGCCAGGACCAGTGTATTTCCCCTCCCTGGCGACTGGTCCAGAGAGGGCCACGTGATGCCCACCAGGCTGGAAGTTCCTAGCAGGAGGTGGTGAGCAACTGAGGAGAGAGAAGCTCATCCCTCCGGACAGGCACTGCCCCTCCAGCTCCAGCCCTCTACACCCTGGCCCTTTCTGTCCCTCCCATGGCCCGCCCCTCCCCTTTATGTCCCTCCAATGGCCCCGCCCCTCCACACCCTGCTCCTTTATGTCCTTCCCCATGGTCCCGCCTCTCCACAGACCCACTCCTTTATGTCCCTCCCCCTGGACCTGCCCCACTCCACCCAAGCTTCCTGACCCTGGCCTGGGTGGTGCAGCATCTGCAGCCCTGATGACGTCAGGGTGCGTGGACTTTACTCCTTTTCCCAGTTTTGCAGGAATTTAGCTTTTATTTCATGTTTTACAGCTACAGAGACTTGTTACAATGCTTTTTATTTAATGCAAATACAAGCGAACAATTAGTTTATGATTTCCAAGTCTGTGTCCTTAAAAAAAAGCAAAACAGAAAAACAGTGGATAAGCTTAATTTGAATTTTCCTAGAAGTAATTCTTAATATTTGTAACTTGATTTATTTGAATTGGTGGGTACAAAAGCATAAAGATCATAAAGTTCCCTGGCTTCACCAACAGCCACAAGCAGACCCTGTCTGCTGCACACAGACAGGTCGGGAATGACCTTCACCAACAGACCAAACACATCCGTCATAACCCTCATTCTATAGGCAGGACAGGAGGCGTGGGTGCTTGGGTACAGCTGTCTCCAGAGGCAGAGCTGAGATCCGCCCCGAGCCCCCTGCCCCTGCTGCCCCATGCCCCATAGATCCGGCAAAGTGTGATCCTGTCGGGAGAACCCCACTGAATGTAGAAGCTTGATTCTCAGTTCTGATTACAGTTACCATGTCAGTACTTGTCGGCTTATGAAACAGATTTTCCATTTAGAACTGTTAGCATTAACTACTCACTCAATAATCACAGCCCACCTGTAGGAAAGGGCTCTAAATGTGACCATGCTCTTTGGTAGGTGGGACAGACTGTCAGGCCACCCAACCACATTAGGTTTCATTTGCCCCAGTGATGAGCAGATTTAATGAAGGGCAGCCTTTTCAAAGAATGGTGGACAAAGCTTTGTGTTTTTAAATATAGTGGAAGCTTACGGAAACCACAATGCTCCAGTTATTTCTGGTAATCAGTTTGTTTTTTCTGGGTTAGGGGGTCTACACAGCCAGGATAGCCAGTATAGCACATGCTTTGTGACTGAGGATTGACTTTCCTAAGTGATGATCACCAAGAGTCCCTGGGGCCAGTCAGCTAACACGGATGCCTAATAGCGCTGAAATAATGCTGGGGGCCACTAAAAACAGCCCTTTGCAAAGAGGTTTCAATTTTTCATTCGCGAAGCAAATCAAGCTCCCTAATTAGCTACGACACAGCTGGAAAGCTCAGCCCCTACTACCCTGCAAGCCCTGCCTTGGCTTCCCTGCCCGACCTCCGTCTCTGCTACAGGAACAGCCCGGCTGCTTTCTCTAGTTCATTCGTGTTCAAAGAACTCATGGCAGGCAGTGGTAACCATGGCAACAAAAGCCATAAATTCCTGGAAGTCGCATTCACCATCTCCATCGCTGTCCAGTGTTTCCATGACTTTGTCCACAACCTCCTGCTCTTTGATTTCCTAAGAGAAATAAGAGCAGTTGTCCAGCTTGTTGCTCAATGAAATTTAAGGATATCAAAACATGATCAGGAGTTGGCTGGCTTTAATAATTTGTATCAGAAACAACCTCAGACACGAAATGAAAAATGCCAGAAAGGACTTGTCCTGTGACCAGGAGGCTGTTGGCTGGCAGAAGTCTCTGGGGGTCTGAGCCTTCTTTTCCACCTTCCTTTAGGTCCAGTGGGGCCTGGCCTACTTAAAGACTGAATGGAACAGCCAAGATCTGAAAAGCTGCGGGTTGTTTGTGTTAAAATACCCAGAAAAGAATAGTACGGTCTAGATCAGCCTGAGCATGTTACATGCAAATGTCTGAACTTTTGGCCCCTGTAAGTTTTTCATTGCGTCTGTGTGTAGAAGGCCCTATAGTGAGGGCTGCCAGTGGATTTTCATGTTTCGAAAGCGGTTTTTGGCTGAAATAACTCTGGGGAACATGCCCTAAATTTATTAACTTCTGTGTCTTTTTGCCACTTGAGTTGCCTTCCAGGTGTCCTGGGACTTTTCCTGACATTCTGCCCAACATGCAGCCAAGTGAGTGGTGAAAGAGTCTCAGAGGAACGGACACAGTGAAGGCAAGATGTACGCTGAGCGGAATGTTCTGAATAACCAGTCCTCAGGGCAGGAGAGCTGGGCCTGAAGAAGTTGAGTGTAATGTACAGTGGCTGCCTTGGATATAAAACATGTAAAAGGTTGAGATTCCTGTGGGCATTGGGGTAGGACCTATACACAACTGCTAAAAGATTAATTTCAATTACATGATAGATTTGCCTCCAGACAGAAACTACCTCATAAAACCAGGCCAGCAATGTTCATGATACCTTGAAACACTTACTGTGAATTACTTACCTTTTACAAATTGTGGTTCCCACATGCTAAGCTTTTTCTATGTTTTAAATCAATAATTAATGACAGTAGCTGCACTCGTTGAGCCACACTTGACAAGCACTGTCTCATTTCATCCTTTCAACAATTCGTTTTATGGAAGAATCGGGGACCTTCTTCTGATTGTGAGGTTACGAGGCAGAATCGGGGGGACCAGGTAAGTGAAAGCGTGCATGGGGCAGCTGCCACTAGGTGAACTTGGACGCCTGAGAACACCAGCCCTGGAATCAGACTAGAGGGTCCCACCCCAAGCCTGCAGGCCACTTCCTCTGCCAATGGGATGTTTGGGCGGGGCGGGGACAGTGGGGCGGGAGGAGCCCTGCAGACATGGGACATGGAGCCTGGGGCTTGTCTTACACGGTGGCCCAGCCTGCCCAGGACGACAGCTGTCCACCACTGTGTGGCAGGGCCCTGGCCTGGGGCTCTAGTATCTTCCCCGGAATTAGCTCTTGGTCAGACACTAGTGCACTGGTTCATGGTCTGGCCATTTCCTCTGTGTGTGACTGGTCACTTCAGTGACCTTGGTTCTGGGCACCAAGGGAAGGTCAGGCACCAGGTGGACTGCAGTTTATTGCCTCGAGGACACGGGGCTCATGCCACAGAGATAATGCGTGTGGCTGATCCCAGGGCAGCGGAGGCAGCGGCTGGGGAAGCCTGGACACACGTCCACCAGAGCAGGAGCTGCCAGGGCAGGACGGGGCTCATTGGGCACCCTCACGCAGCTTCTCAAGTTCCCCTCCAAGGCCCCTGGCCCCACAGAGCCCCCTGCGAGGCCCCGGGGCCTCTCTTGTGAGCAGCTTGTGGCCACTCAGTGATGCACCAGGTTGTGGGGCCTGTGTCTCTCCCAGCATCGACCGAGCTGAGAGCTCAGTAACGTCTGCTGTGTGAACGGCATCTTATCACCATGTAACCACGTAGGAAAAGCCGAAACAGTCCTTTTCCCAAGAACAAAAGCTTTAACTATGACATTGCAAACAAAAGCTTATTTTTAACAGCCTTCTTATATGTTCACTGTGACCCATGATAAGTCATGAGTATATTTCCCATCCCATTTTGTCATCTTTATTTATTTATTTTTTATTTATTTTTTTTGCGGTACGTGGGCCTCTCACTGATGTGGCCTCTCCCGTTGCGGAGCACAGGCTCTGGACGCGCAGGCCCAGCGGCCATGGCTCAGGGGCCCAGCCACTCCGTGGCATGTGGGATCTTCCCGGACCGGGGCACGAACCCGTGTCCCCTGCATCGGCAGGCGGACTCTCAACCACTGCGCCACCAGGGAAGCCCTTGTTTCTTTTTTTTTTTTTGTCTTTTTTTTTTTTTTTTGTCATCGTTATTGCTGTACATCCTTGGATTTCTCAGAGAAAAGGCAGTGTTATTTGGAACCTGTACTTTTGCATTTGAGACAGCAGTCTTTCCTTGATGCTCCTACTGCACACAAAATGAATACGGTGGGACCTACCTAAGCCAGCCTCTGTACTGAGGGCTCACCAGGGCAAACACGTTTTCAGAAACAACCTAGGAGTCCTGACACTGACCTGGAACCACCTTCAGGGCAGCTCAGAAGAGAAAGTGGGCAGGTGGTTTTACAAGCGGACAGGAGAGCAGATTAACCTGTCAGTTTTAAAAAGCAAGACTCACCTCTAAAAAGTGGGAAAGCTCATTGTTGATGAGCTCCTTGAGTTCGGACTTCTTCAGCTTGTGCTTGTCACCTTCCCTTCCGGAATATTGATGGAAGACGTCAATTAGGGCCACCATGGCCTTCTCCAGCTCAGACATCCTGGGGGCCACAAAGAAAGATGCCTTCTAGCACAGAACAGTTAAGGTGTTACCTACTCAGACCTCAGCCCCCAGGGGGCACGACGGCCTCGGCTCACCTCCCCTTTTGGGCTCAGAGTGGTGCATCTCTCCAGTCACTCCTTGGGGCCACTCTTCCCCACCCCCGCTCTGTTTACTCTGTTCCCACGCCCTCTGGCTTCTGGTTGGTTTGGCCAATGGGAAACTTCAGCCAAAATACAGAGGCAGAGCAGTGAAGGGGCTTCGGACTGACTCCTTCCACCACCCCCACCCGAGGCCCCCTCTGCCCTGGCTCCGAGATGAGAGGACAGAGCAGGGGAGCAAGCTGTTAGAATGAACTGCGGTGACTAGGAACCAGATGAGGATACGAAAGTCAATAGGATCCCTATGTTCTGTCAAGAACAATGAGAAAACATAGTGGCAAAGTCTTCTTATTTTACAGCAGCACACATGTATTACTAAGAATAAGTTTAGCAAGAAAAGTGCAGGTCCTTCCAAAAGACACTAAGGGCATAAAATGTAGGAACTTACTTCCCTTCGAATGGATATATAAATTTAGCTCATTTTTTAAAACTCATTTTTAACAAAAATGTCTCTGGCATTTTTTTGTTTTTTGGATGGGTGAGGAACAGCTGTAAAATTCAACTGGAAAAATAAATATGATAGAATTGCCACAAATTATTTTGAAAATGAAGATGAAGAAAAGGTACCTTGACTACCAGAAACAAACATGTATCATACGGTCGTCTGATGAAGCTGTTGTAGGGAGAAAAGTTGCCACCCCAAATGTCTCTTTGGCATGCAGATTATTTTGGGCTGAAAACGATCCAGGCCCTGAAGTTTCAGGAAGAAACAATGACCTTCCCCTTAGCTGCCTGAATCAGAGCTTAGATGGAGGGCCTGTTACAGGAATGGAGTACTCACTAGAGATGTCAGCAAAGAATACGGGCCAAGGGTGGGTCGGGGAACTCTTAGAGATCTGAGTCCACTCTGTGTCCCATCGCCTCTTCATGGCGCAGCAAACACTGCTTTACCAAACATGTGCTTTTCCATCTCCGTCTGAATTGCTTTCCTCCCCTTTGAACTGCCAGACGCCACCCCACCCCCCAACAGCCTCCTTTGTCTTTAGCTGATCATGGTATTTAAGGTGAAGGACGGTCTGGGGCGTTTTTGTGAGTGACTCAGTCTTCCTGGGTCTCTCCCATGTATGCATGTTATTAAACTATGGTTTGAGTTTCTTCTGTTAACCTGTCTCACGTCTATTTAATTCTTAGACCGGCCAGAAGAACCTAGAAGGGTGGAGGAAAATGTCTTCCTCCCCGACACCAGCCCTGAAGCCAGAACAAATGGGCCGGAGGCTGGGCCACCGCCAGGCACTTGGTATTCATGGAGGCGTCGCCATCCCCTTCTCGGCACTTATCGAAGCAGGAAGCTTCCATCTCCCGTCCCAGCGCATACCTTATACCGTGGCCTGCAACCTAAGGAAACAGCTGTTCAACCCTGGGAATCAGGCAGTTTACAAAGGACTGCTTGTCAATTGTTTCACAAAACTGAGACACTCAGCGAGAGAAATTGCCAACTTTTGGCCTTGAGTTCTAATCATTAAGGAATCTTTGCAATGTCATAGTTAAAAATAAATAAAAGAATTATGTCTAATTTTTGCAAAACCATTCCTGGGTTGAATATCATTTGCATCTTAAAAATAAATTGGAATATAACATTTAAATTCTTATTTTTATTTCTGATTTTCAAATGAAAAAGGATTGAGGATTTTGGCCTTGGCCTCTGATCTTTGCTAAATTCACCCCATTAATAATCAGTAGACTTTGTTTTGCTCTAAGTCCCTAAAAATCAGATATACCACACATAGAATAATGCAGCTGGATTAAAATCTTCAGCATTTCATACTTTCTTGTCCTTTGCATTCGTTTTCAATTATTAATTTTTTTTAAAACAAGAAACTTTTGCGTGATCCTTTCGCTTCTCGAGCTTCATGATGACTTGGGGGAGGGGAGGCTAAATTACTCTGTGTGAAGTATGACTAGCGGGGTTTCTTCTAAAGGAAAGGCATAAAATATATATCCCACGTGGGAAAACTCCATAAAATGTGATTTTCTTCATAACCACACTACAAATTAACTTTTTAAAGTTTTTCCTGTTAAATTCTTCCCAACTGATGGTTAAAGGCTGTCTTTTAAGAGAAATGGAAATCAAATATCCATGTTTCCCTTTCACTTCATTCCATGAATGTTCTACATTAACCTTTTATTTCGAAAGCAAGAGAACTTTGGGGGGTTAACTCCTCAGAAGGACACATCACACAAGATGTGAGAGTCCCTCTGGGCAAGTGGCCCGATCTTCCCAAGAAACTGCAAGACTGAAGAAGGTTAAACCCGCCATAAACCGCAATTTCTTGGGCTCGATGTGTAATTTACTTGCAAAGACCTCCTCACTTGCCATGTATTGTGGTTTCTGCACGGCGTCCAGGGGGGCCTGACATTTGCTCAGAGAAAGGGGAAGACCGGAGCATCAGGCCGCCTGTCCTTCTCCGCGGAGGGACGCAAACCCCTGGTCCTCAAAGAGTTAAGGAAGAGGCCTGTTTGCAGCAATCACCTGAGCCACAAGACGTGACGTTTCCCCGACTTGTGGCGACAAAAACAAGCAGAATGGACCTCTAGCTGCCCCCAGTTGAGGGAGCCGTGTCCACAAAGCAGTAGTAAGATTCACACTTTTGAAACGCTGCCAATTATCCTAAAGGGGTTTTTTAACTACCACCCAGTTCCCAAGCCCACCCTCCGGGCCCTACCCCCAAAAGACCAGAGCAGGTTCCCCTGAGTGTCCTCACGTCAGTGGTCCTTGGTTGTCGCTCCTGAAACCTCCCGGCTGCCGCGTCCTGAGTCGCAGGCGTGGGGCGGAGGCAGCCTCTTATTCGTTCCCGGGCGGGGGCAGGGCCGGCACGGTCCCTCTGCGGGCCAGGCAGCCAATGGGGGACGAGGGCGGGGCGGGGGCGGGGCCGGCGCCCGTCCCCCTGCGGGCCAGGCAGCCAATGGGGGACGAGGGCGGGGGGCGGGGGCGGCGCGTCAGCTGGCTCCGCAGCCGGTGGGGGCGGGGGGCGGGGGGTGCTGGGGCTGCCGGGCTGCACACAGGGCCGCATTGACGGCGCCACCGGGCACTCGTTGGGGAGCCAAGCCTGCACTCGGGCCAAGGAAGAAAAAGGCCCGTGGGGCAGAAAGCGGGGAGTCAGCTTTTTGTGCTGTTTTTAAATTTATGCATGAATATTGATGTTCCTCTAAAGGCAAGGATGGGGGTGGGGAGAGGAGACGAACTATTGATTGAAACCGACAAAGCAAATGTGCAGCCAAGCGCAGGCTGAATGCGAGGGAATCAGGGCCCGCGAGCCGGTTTCCAGTGGGGAGACCCCTGAGCTTCGCCCCTGCTCTGGCCCCACTAACCGTCAGGCGGGGCACCTGTGGATATCAGTATCCCGAGCTAAGCCACTGGCCCAGCGTTTGCAGGGACTGAAATGTGGGGCGAATAGTTTAATATGATCGCGGGCACATGCCAGGCCCACCCGAAGGCCTCCCCATCCCGCCGGGGTGAGTGGCCGCAGACTGTCAGAGCTGGACAGTGCCCAGGCACGTCCTGTCCAAATGTTCCGGTTTAGGGGAGGTGCAGGCAGGGGTCCCTCGCCGAGGCCTCACAACCAGCCAAGGTAAGTCAAGTCCAGACTCCCCACTGCCGTCTTGAGAGGCTCCCCACAGGCCTTCCTTTAGACAAATTATACAAAGCGCACTGGCCCCAGACTCATCAAAGGACGTCTGAACCCGAATCAGGCCCTCTGCTGACTTGGGTTCACAGTGGCCGCGGAAGGATCAGCACACAATGTCTGTGGACACAGCTGTCTTGTCCTTGGGACTTTCACTAGCTTTCCCTATCACAATGGATACCTGTAGGGGAGCCAGCGAGGGGATTCTGCAGTGGCCAAGCATGTCTGTCTTGACTGTACATTCAGGAGCTAAGAAGTAACTACAAGGGTGCTCTGTGCACCAGCTGGGCCCCCCGTGAGTGTGTTGAGACTCCCCCTGACCACCAGAGAGTCCTCCTTTGACTGGTGAGTCCAGGGCCAGTTTGCGGCCCCAGGACTTAGCATCAACTCAGAGCCCGTATCTGAGGATGCCATCCTGGGGGCCTCACAGCACCTGAAAGCCCGTCTCATCCCGATGGGTGGCCCCTCTCCTCCCTGTGGGCCCTGGAACCGGGCGGGACACAGCCTGCCCTTGGCTGTCCCAGGAGGCCGATGTTTGCGCCCAGAGGGCAGGCCCTGCGCTCAGCAGTCCAGTAGTTGGATGAGAGAATTCCAAACTATTTTTTTTACTCCTGAGGGAGCAGGCTAAAGTTTTTCTTGTGCACACTGAAGGGCAGACCCAGAGATCAGGACGTGGCTAAGGCCCACAGGGGTGGTACCTGGCACCCATGTGAAGCCCCCAGAGCACAGCTGCTCCTTCCTCGGAGGCGGGCAAGTTCTGTGCTTCCCCGAACAAGCCTGCTCGGCCTGTGGGGCAGCTGAGGAAGTAGGGCCAAAGCACGTGGCTCAGGTCCCAGCTACGGGGTGTGGGGACAGGCTGGGGACCAGGCCGGTCAACTCAAACCCAAGGCTCACAACCCAAGCTATTTCCAGGCCATACTTCTGGGACAACTTTCCCTTATCATGAGCGTGAACCAGAAGCTGTGCGTCACCCCTGGGAAACTAATGCCCCGATCAGAGGGTTGGCACAGCAGGGGGCGATGCTGATCACAAACCCATTTAACCTGCCACTTTGGTCTGTGCAGAAGCCGCTGGGTCTGGGAGGCTGGCTGTGGACTCTTAAGAAAAGCAACCACCCTCAGCTTCGACTGCAGCTGCTGTGTGCCAGGTGAGGTGTCTCCCACAGAGAAAGTCGACACGGCCCCGGCGCTTGGTGTGCAGCTGTGGACTCACTAATGCCTTTTTCTTCAAACCAGCTTCCAAGGACCACCAGCAGCAGTTTGCTCTCACCTGTCAGGGCCAGAGGTGCACCCTCAGTGTCACCCCAGGGACATGTCAGTTCTGCTCTAGGCCAGACACTGTCTGCAGAGACCTGGACCACCCGTGGGCCGCTCTGCTGATGACAGTGTGCTGACTGGGTCTGAAGGAAGTGGCAAGTACTGTAGATGCCTCAGCAAGACGTATAGAAACTAGAGAGTGGAGATAAGCCCCGCAGAAATGTCGGGCCCACCACCTCAGAGGAGCCCCTGGGGCTCCAGTGGTGCAGGACACATTGAAATATCCCCTTCAAGTGAAAGACAAATTGCTGCATCTTGCACCACCTGCCAGGAAAAGAAGCACAGCATTTAGTTGGGGTTTGGGGAAATGACATATGCCATGTACTACATTTGCACGTGCTATTTCACCCATGAGGCTGGCAGTGCCAAGTGGGGACCAGAGCAGATTTAGGCTGTGGTACAAGCTGCTTCACCATTAGTTCTCAGGACCCAGCAGGTCCGATGGTATTCAGAGCGTCTACGGTGCACTGGGATCGGCACGGACCCTCTGACAAGCACCAGCGGGAGATCCTAGCACAGGACTCTGGAAGGTCAGTGCCCTCTTTGGCAGCTAATGAGTCTCATTTCAAGAACAGCTTCTGCCTTGCTGTTGGGCCTTAGTGGAGGCTCCCAAGCACCTAACCCAGGGACCTGGCCCTAGGGCTGGGTGTGTCACAGCAGCGCCCCATCAAATGCAAAGCGCAGGAAATGTGCGTAGGCGCTCAGACTCCTGTGGCGTCGCCTCCGCTCTCAATCCACGCCCGGGGTCTCCAGGCTGTTTCTTATAACCAACTGGCTGTGGAAGAAAGAGCTTGAGCCTGCTTTACGGGGGGCCTGCATGACATGCTGGGACCACCCCGAAGTGGACAGAAGCAGCCCTGCAGCCCCACCCAAGGCTTACCCGGAAGGACACAGTGAAGGGAAGTCCTCTCAGGGCAGAACTTGGAG
The DNA here is from genome assembly GCF_039906515.1 of Pseudorca crassidens. NCBI lineage: Eukaryota > Metazoa > Chordata > Mammalia > Artiodactyla > Delphinidae > Pseudorca > Pseudorca crassidens. The sequence continues at coordinate 149,298,081 of NC_090300.1, forward strand.
TGGGTTGTCTGGCTGTCCATTGTCAGGAGTGAGATGTGGCTGGAGCAGGGATCTGTATTAATTCATGGGTGGTTGCTGATGATTTGGTTGGTCAGCAACCTGGAAGGAACAGGATTGGAAAATTGGTCCAAGGAAGGCTCTGGAAGAGGTGTGGGGATGAACCTCTCTGAAGGAGCAGAGTCTGTGGACACATTCGTGTTCCAGGCGGATGCCCACCGATGGGTGTGCCCTGCAGAAGAGCCTCTTAATAATCAGGTGAAGAATGACCGCCCCATGGGTGTCAGCTAGCGCCTACTGCAGCCACTCCAGGGCTCACTCGATGTGTCCACAAACAAAGTGGCCACGTGGCAGGGGTGGAGGCGCGCAGGACTCAGCAACACGCACTCCCCTCACGGAAGCTGGCCCGGCCACTGCTGCCGCTGAGTGCCCGGTCTGCCGGCAGCCAAGACGAACGCTGAGTCCCATGGTGACCGCCAGATGCCTGGGGGCAGGTGGATTACATTGGACCTCTTCCATCATAGAAGGGGCGGAGATCTGACCTCACTGGAATAAACATACACTCTGGGTATGGAAGACGTTCCTGCCTGCACTGCTGCTGCCGGCACCAGCATCCATGACCTCCCAGGGCCTCCACTGCGTCTGAGCCGGGGACTCAATTCCCAGCAAAGGAAGAGCAGTCTTACCACACATCCCGTCACCCAGCAGTGGCTGACCCGGTTGAAAGCTGGAACAGCTTCTTGAAGAGTTGGTTATAACGCCGGAAGGGAGGGAGGCAACACCCTGAAAGGGTGTAGGATATGACCCATACTTTGAGTTAGGGACCATTATATGGTGCTGTGTCCCCCAGAGCCAGAATGCATGGGTGTGGGAGTCGAGAATTAGAAGTATGAGTGGTCCTCTCACTGGTACACTTCATAACCTCCTTGCAGAACTTTTGTTTCTTGTCCTGGCAGCTTTGAGATGGTTTGGAAATTTTACTCTCCAGAGGGGAAGGCTTCCACCAGGGCTCAGAGCAATGGTCCCACTGACCTGGAAGCTGAGATTTTGCCACTGGCCACTTTGGGTTCCTTATGCCTCTGAACCAACAAGCAAAAACAGGGTTAATCCATTGGCTTGAGTGATTGAGCCCAATTACCAAGGTGGGGAGTTGTGTTACTGCTACATGACGGTGGCAGGGAGGACTTTGGAACCTGGGGATTCTCGGGGGCTCCTTTTAATCCTTCCACCACCAGTAGTAACGGTTAATGAAAAAACAGAGCGACCAAAACATGAATTATCAGTAATTAACTAAAGCAGGAGTATTGAGGACCCAGCCTGCTCAGGAATGAAGGTTTGGTCACTCCGTCCAATAAGGAACCCAGAGCAGGTTCTTGCTGAGGGCCGGGAGAGATGGGATGGGTAGTTGGAGAAGGAAGCCACGCATGTCGACCAGGACCTCAGGACCGGTTACACGGATGGAGGCTGCAGCAGATGAGCATGTGTTTTGCTTGTTATATGTTGTGTTTATCTACTAACCATTTTCTTTTCTCTGCATCTCCGTTTTTATTTTACAAACAAGTTGTTGGAGGTTAGCATTTCAGTTTAATCTTTAGGTAACAATTTTCTGTGGAACGGTGGGTTTGAGGACTGATCAACACAGCCAGCGATGGACACAATAACTGTACGACTGTGCATCTTCTCATTGGGGGAGGAACTAGCTCACTTGTAACAAAGAGACCTGTGTCTTCTGGGGCTGCTCTAGTTGCTGAAAGGGAGTCCAGACGTGTGTAGAATGTTGCTGGTGGATGTTGAGTACCAAACGGGGGCGCCTGTTGTGAATTCATTGCCTCTTGGGTCCGGCTGCCTTCAGCGTCCTCTAATCAGGCCTCCTGGCGGGGAGCCTGGTGTTGTGCTTTGGAGGGAGGGCCTTCGAGGCCCTGCGTGGGGAAGGAGCTTCTCTCCTCCTCCTGGTGGAGCACGTTTGCCTGTCCTGTCCTGCTTCACCATCCTTCACAGCATCTCCTGGCGCTGGGCTCCAGGACGTGGCCAGCGAGGGCTGCCCTTGCTGCCCTTGCAGCCTGGCCTGGCGTGGAGGCCGCTTCGCCCTGGTTCTTTGACACATGGACTCCAGACACTGCATTCACATCAGCCCCTCCCCTGCGGCCCTTTAGATTCCTCTGTGCAGTACTGTCCGATTGTAGGTTCATAATTCTTTATGTTACACTTGCCCTGTTTGAATTCCTGTGTGATTTCTGTCTCTTGATCAGAAGCAGGCTGATACACTACGTAACAAGGAAAATCAAAGCTTTATTAATTTTTTACTACGCTTTTATTAGTCTAAAGTGGTTTCAACACAACATTGTTATACAACCGTGCTCCAATATCAAATAAAAATTAAAAAAACAATGGCCACCTGAAAGAATAAAATAAAATGATTTCAAAATAAAAGATTTAAAAGCTGCTCTAAGGAAAGAGTAAACTTGGCAGAAGGGACAAAGTGGAGGGAAAAAGGCACTGATGCCAGAAATCAAGTGTTAAGTTTTGAGTGTATAAAATCCCCCAAACGATGTGCTGCGAGCTGTTTTTACCAATAGAAAACACTTCTGACACCCCGTGTGTGGGCTTTTCCCCACCGCAACCCACTCTCCTATACCAGCTGGGTGTCGTACAATCTAAGTCCCTTCTGACAGCATCCACCACAGGTTAGGGGCTCAGTCCCACAGGACTGCCCCCTTCAGCGGCCACTGCAAGACCCTGGCCATGGACGGCCTGTAAATCGGGGTCCCACGCCCCCTCCTCGGGGTTGGTTAACCCGCCAGAGCAGCTCACAGAACCCAGAGACGCGTTTTACTTGCGTGGTTTCCAGTATATTGTAGAAGGGTAGAACTCGGGAACGGCCGGCTGGAGGAGAAGCCGAGGGCAGGGGTGGCGAGGAGCCCAGGTTCCCGCTGTCTGGGTGCCTCTCCCTGCCAGCCCCTCCGCGTGCTCACCAACCCCGAAGCTCCCTGACCTTATGCTAGTGGGATTGTGTGGAGGCCTCCTCACGTGGGCCTGACTCACCAGCAACTCCATCTCCAGCCCCTCTCACCCTGGAGAATGGGGGGTGGGCCTGCAGCCTCCTAACCATGGCTCAGTCCTGCCAGCCCCTCTGCGTGCTCACCAACCCGGAAGCTCTCCAAACCCCTTTGTTTGGGGTTTCTATGGAGGCGCTATTACGTAGGCATTGGTTGATTAAATCACTGGCCACTGGTGATTAACTCCATCTCCAGCCCCTCTCCCCTCCGTGGTTAGAGGTTGGGGGTGGGGCCTAAGTTCCAACCCCTAATCGCGGTGGGTTCCTCTGGGACCAGCCCCATCCTGAAGCTCTCCAGGGGCCTCAGGGTCACCTCGTTAGCATAGTGTCAAGTGTGGTTGAAAGGGGCTTATTGTGAATAACAAAAGATCTTCCTCTCACCACTGTCACTCCAGGAATTACAAGGGGTTTAGGAGCTCTGTGACAGGAACCAGGAACAAAGACCAAACATATCTTCATGATATCACAATATCACACAATGTAATGAGACTTTGTAAACATAAACAGCCCATCTATAAAAGGAATATGTACTATTGCCCAAATAATAAAAAAACTTTTGAGGAGACAGAGCCCCGACAGGGCTGGTTGTTGGAACGCCATCACTGCGGGTGTTTTTCCAGGAGGTTGAGACCAAGGGGCTGCTGGGCGTTGGCCCTGGAAGGAAGGTGTCTACTGTGAATTACGCTGAAGCAGCTCCCCCGGCTTTGCCGTCTCTGCAGCCCAGAGCCATCGCTTGGCTGGTGGTCGTGGCATTGCTGAGAAGTGCCCCGTCTTTCCGCCTGCAGAACTTCACGGGTAATGGAAGTGGTGAAGGAGGCTCAGAGCCTGTAGCATCTCTGGTGCCAAAGGCCCCTGAGTGCCCTACGGTGAGGGTCTGCTGGCCAGGGAAGGTGGGCTCCTAAGCGGGGTTTGCAGCATCAGTCATGGTGGGGAAGGGGTCCTCTTCCCAGGCAGCAGTGCCTTCGCCCAGTGGACGGAGACACTGGTGGGTCGACAGTGCCCTCTCGGATGCACAAAGCTCCTTCCAGGGTCTTCCTCCTTCTGCCCAGGCTTCACCCACCTGGCAAACATTTAGCACCAGTTAATTCAGTAACCCGAGCCAAGCCTAGCAGAGTCAGCTCAGGGGGAAGCAGTCATTCTGGCTTGAGTTTCCGGGAGGAAAGGCCTTGGGCAGTGACATTGTTCTCTTGCACAAAGGACAGTGCCATCCACCACCAAGCTGCTCACGAGGTGGGTCACAGTGACCCATGTCCACAGGGAGAAAAGGACGCCTGTGTTCCAGAGGGATGTGGGAGAAGGGACACAAGGCTGCTGTTGTAGCAAGCGCAAGTGTCAGGAGATGAGAATTAATTGCCTTTCCTGCTCTAGGGACCGCTGCTCGGCCATCAGCTCTGGGGCTGGAATCTGGAGCTGGGTTCAAATCCTGTCTCTGTGGACAGAACTTTGGCGGATGACTTAAGCCTTCTCAGTAAATTCCGCTCAGTAAATGAGGGGAATTTGTGCACGCACACGTGAGTGCGCACACACACACACACACGTGTATATATAGTGTGCTGCGCCTAATGCACCCAATTAATGGTCATTATCATCATAAAAGTTACTATTCTCGTCTATCAAAGGAACCTGCAACTGTCGGGTGAACTCCTGGTACAGGAGGCAGACAAAGCAAAGCAAAGAGCAGCAAAGAAGCAGAGGGCAGGGATTTCTTTCTGAGCCACAGATATCAGGGTCCAGCAGTGCAGAATGAGCTCACTGGCTAATTTAGAAAACTTTGAGTCCAGGAGGCCCCAGTTTGGCCAATTGTGATAGAGCATCTGTATTTCATGGGTATCACGTTTTATTATTTTTATACCACATCAAATTCCATGAATCCATTTAGTTTCTAAGCAGTCATTCCAAAGCCAGAGCTCCCTTCGAGAAGGGCAAGCACAGCGTGAGCAGAGCTGTCAGCCTCCACGATGCTGGGTTTGCTTTGGATCCATGGCGACGTCAGGGTCCAGCTCAAGACAAGAGAGCTTTTGTTTTTGTTTTTGTTTTTGTGCTTTTTTTTTTTAAATTTTGAGAAGGCGCTGGAGGTTGGAGCAGTGCAGCACGCCCCACACGAAGCTGCTTCCTCAGCCTTGCTTTGTGAGTGTAGTTTGTTGCCCTGGAACTGTGTCCGGGGATGTGAGAGAAAGTGATTGATGCTGGGAAAGGCACCCAGAGGAGACTGGCCAGTGCCTTCCCTGGTAGAACTCAGTGCAAATATTTATCTGGTTATACTTTTAAGGACTCAGAAATTTGCCATTGTGAAATAAAATTCATATCTATGGCAAGACAAGAAAAATTTAAACATCAAAATTCTTCTCTGCCCTTTGCACCCTGCCCCCCTGCCACTGTGCATCGTGTGTCCGCGTTAGGCATCCACCAAACCTCCCCGTCGGGAGGAACACCTGCTCAACCTTAAACAGCAGCATTCTCCCAGCATCAAGACAACTCCTCCAAGATAACTTTTCTTCTTGAGCTTATAAAGGGTCACGTGACACACCACGATGGCGCTTAAATCTGGATTATGTAAACTGTCAATAATATGTTATTTAATGTACAGCCTCTGTCTCAAAAAACTTATATATTAACTGTGTTTTCTCACAGCCGGGACAGTTCTTACGGCTTTCTGAGATGCTCTTCCTGGGTTATAATCCTCAAATTTGGCTCAAATAAAAATTTCCAATTCTTTCTTAGATCGACTGATTAATTTTTCGTTGACACCATAAAAACATGCCAGGTTTAAGGTTAAAAAAATCACTAGATTAGCCTACTTGGTGTTTTTACTCAATGGGAATATTTTTTGTTTAACTGCTTGATAAGCACTGCACGTTTTATTGCCTTGTCCCACGTGGACACAGCACAGCACACGGTATTCAACCACATGAAGCCAAGTGAACCACAACAAAAATCTGCTCAATTGTTAAAATTAGTCAGTAATGAGGATTCCTACACCTTGCTTTAAAAATAACTCTGTGGAGGGCTTCCCTGGTAGCGCAGTGGTTGAGAGTCCGCCTGCCGATGCAGGGGACATGGGTTCGTGCCCCTGTCCGGGAAGATCCCACATGCCGCGGAGCGGCTGGGCCCGTGAGCCATGGCCGCTGAGCCTGCGTGTCCGGAGCCTGTGCTCCGCAACGGGAGGGGCCACAGCAGTGAGAGGCCCACGTACTGCCAAAAAAAGTAAAAGAAATAAAAACCCAACTCTGTGGAATTGAACCATCTCTAAGAAGAATGATCTGGGAGGTGGGAATGAGTTAACTTATTTAGAGATTTAAATAAACAATTTATCAAACAAAATAGAGAATATTAAACATAAGAACGTGTAAATCTGGCAGCCTAATCCCTAGCAGTTTTCCTACTGCAGGACAATAATATTTTTTGCCTGTTAAAAGCTAAGTTAAAGACACTGTAAAGAGTTGGCCTGATATTTAAAATTTCAGTTTAACTGAAATATGTCCACAGGTATATTTATTATCTAATGGTACAATTGAGTGTACCAATTTTATATAAATAAAAATGTAAAGAATACTTAGATAAAATCATAGGAAGGATAAACTATTTTTGGAAATTAAAACAACGTAGCCTCCATAATAGAACTGAATAAGTTGATACAGTTCTCTTGATGTGTGTATTACTCACCAGCAAGGTGGTCCCGGGGTGGTCAACCTCCCACATGGGGCCGCCTTTCCCAGAGCAGCTCCCGTCAGAACCGGCGGAGATGGCATCCACCGTTGAGACCTCAGAAGTCGTGGGGGCCCCTTTGTCATTTCCCGTTGGTTACAGACAGGTGGAAGGCCTGCCTGGAATCCCAGGGAGGGGATGGAGAGGTGGCCCAGCCACAATGGAGAAGAGCATGTGGGAAGGGACACAAAAGGCTCTGCCAAACCCCATGTACATACACGGCAACGCCGCCCCCCAGATCTGCCAACCAGGCCTGCCCGGCCGCGTCCACCATGGAGGCCAGAGCCCCAGGAGCTGGTCCACGTGCGCAGAGCCTCCTTGGGCATGACTCCTTGGGAACAGCTGCTTGAGGATGTTTCCTTCAAAACTGTGACCTAAAAAGGCAGGTTACCTGACTCCATCCTCTGGCCACACGTCCAAGTGTGAGGACAGGGGCAAGAGAGGCTGACTGAGACAGTCCATTCTTTTCTTTTTTTAAAATAGATCTTTACTGCAGTATAATTGTTTCACAATACTGTGTTAGTCTCTGTTGTACAACAAAGTGAATCAGCCACATGTACACATACATCCCCACATCCCCTCCCCCCAAGCCTCCCTCCCACCCTCCCTATCCCACCCCTCTAGGTCATCGCAAAGCACCGAGCTGATCTCCCTGTGCTATGTGGCGGCTTCCCACTAGCTATCTACTTTACTGTTCGGTAGTGTATATATGTCAATGCTACTCTCTCACTTCGTCCCAGCTTCCCCCTCCCCCTCCGGGTCCTCAAGTCCACTCTCTACATCTATGTCTTTATTCCTGTCCTGCCACTAGGTTCATCAGTACCATTTTTTTTTTTTTTTAGACTCCATATATATGTGTTAGCATACAGTATTTGTTTCTCTCTTTCTGACTTATTTCACTCTGTATGACAGACTCTAGGTCCATCCACCTCACTACAAATAACTCAATTTTGTTTCTTTTTATGGCTGAGTAATATTCCATTGTATATCTGTGCCACATCTTCTTTATCCATTCGTCTGTTGATGGACACTTAGGTTGCTTCCATGTCCTGGCTATTGTAAATAGTGCTGCAGTGAGCATTGTAGTACATGTCTCTTTCTGAATTATGGTTTTCTCAGGGTATGTGCCCAGTAGTGGGATTGCTGGGTCATATGGTAGTTCTATTTTTAGTTTTTTAAGGAACCTCCATACTGTTCTCCATAGTGGCTGTATCAATTTACATTCCCACCAACCATGCAGAAGGGTTCCCTTTTCACCACACCCTCTCCAGCATTTACTGTTTCTAGATTTTTTGATAATGGCCATTCTGACCGGTGTGAGGTGATACTTCATTGTAGTTTTGATTTGCGTCTCTCTAATAATTAGTGATGTTGAGCATCTTTTCATGTGCCTCTTGGCCATCTGTATGTCTTCTTTGGTGAAATATCTATTTAGGTCTTCTGCCCATTTTTTAATTGAATTGTTTGTTTTTTTTGATAATGAGCTCCATGAGCTGTTTGTATATTTTGGAGATTAATCCTTTGTCTGTTCTTTCATTTGCAAATATTTTCTCCCATTCTGAGGGTTGTCTTTTCATCTTGTTTATGGTTTCCTTTGCTGTGCAAAAGATTTTAAGTTTAATTAGTCCCATTTGTTTATTTTTGTTTTTATTTTCATTACTCTAGGAGGTGGGTCAAAAAAGATCTTGCTGTGGTTATGTCAAAGAGTGTTTTTCTTAGGTTTTCCTCTAAGAGTTTTATAGTGTCTGGTCTTACATTTAGGTCTTTAATCCATTTGGAGTTTATTTTTGTGTATGACGTTACATAGTGTTCTAATTTCACTCTTTTACATGTAGCTGTCCAGTTTTCCCAGCACCACTTATTGAAGAGGCTGTCTTTTCTCCATTGTATGTTCTTGCCTTCTTTGTTGTAAATTAGGTGATGATATGTGCATGGATTTATCTCTGGGCTTTCTATCCTGTATCACTGATATATTTCTGTTTTTGTGCCAGTACCGTACTGTCTTGATTACTGTAGCTTTGTAGTATAGTTTGAAGTCAGGGAGCCTGATTCCTCCAGCTCTGTTTTTCCTTCTCAAGATTGCTTTGGCTATTCGGGGTCTTTTGTGTTTCCATATGAATTGTAATTTTTTTCCCCCTTATTCTGTGAAGAATGCCATTGGTAGTTTGATGGGGATTGCATTGAATCTGTAGATTGCTTTGGATAGTATAGTCATTTTAACAATATTCATTCTTCCAATCCAAGAACATGGTATATCTCTCCATCTGTTGGTATCATCTTTAATTTCTTTCACCAGTATTTTATAGTTTTCTGAGTACAAGTCTTTCACCTCCTTAGGCAGGTTTATTCCTAGGTGTTTTATTCTTTCTGTTGCAATGGTAAATAGGATTCTTTCCTTAATTTCTCTTTTTGATTTTTCATTGTTAGTGTATAAGAATGCAAGAGATTTCTGTGCATTAATTTTGTATCCTGCAACATTACCAAATTCATTGATTAGTTCTAGTAGTTTTCTGATGGCATCTTTAGGATTTTCTGTGTATAGTATCATGTCATCTGCAAACAGTGACAGTTTTACCTCATCTTTTCCAATTTTTATTCCTTTTATTTCTTTTTCTTCTCTGATTGCCATGGCTAGGACTTCCAAAACTATGTTGAATAATAGTGGCGAGAGTAGACATCCTTGTCTTGTTCCTGATCTTAGTGGAAATGCTTTCAGTTTTTCACCATTGAGTATGATATTTGCTGTGGGTTTGTCATATATGGTCTTTATTATGTTGAAGTAGGTTCCCTCTATGCTCACTTTCTGGAGAGTTTTTATCATAAATGGGTGTTGACTTTTGTCAAAAGCTCTTTCTGCATCTAATGAGATGATCAGTAGATAAAAATCAGGATGGTTTTTATCCTTCAATTTGTTAATAGGGTGTATCACATTGATTGACCTGTGTATATTGAGGAATCCTTGCATCCCTGGGATAAATCCCACTTGATCATGGTGTATGATCCTTTTAAAATGTTGCCGGATTCTGTTTGCTAGTATTTTGTTCAGGATTCTTGCATCTATGTTCATCAGGGATATTGGTCTATAATTTTCTTTTTTTGCAATATCTTTTTCTAGTTTTGGTATCAGGGTGATGGTGGCTTCATAGAATGAATTTGGGATTGTTCCTCCCTCTGCAGTTTTTTGGAAGAGTTTGAGAAGGATGGGTGTTAGCTCTTCTCTAAATGTTTGATAGCATTCGCCTGTGAAGCCATCTGGTCCTGGGCTTCTGTTTGTTGCAAAATTTTTAATCCCAGTTTCAATTTCAGTGCTTGTGTTTCGTCTGTTTATATTTTCTATTTCTTCCTGGTTCAGTCTTGGAAGGTTGTGCTTTTCTAAGAATTTGTCCATTTCTTCCAGGTTGTCCATTTTATTGGCATGTAGTTGCTTGTAATAATCTCTCATGATCCTTGGTATTTCTGCAGTGTCAGTTGTTACTTCTCCTTTTTCATTTCTATTTCTGTTGATTTGAGTCTTCTCCCTTTTTTTCTTGGTGAGCCTGGCTAATGGTTTATCAATTTTGTTTATCTTCTCAAAGAATCAGCTTTTAGTTTTATTGATCTTTGCTATTGTTTTCTTTGTTTCTATTTCATTTATTTCTGCTCTGATCTTCATGATTTCCTTCCTTTTACTGACTTTGGGTTTTCTTTGTTCTTCTTTCTCTAGTTGCTTTAGGTGTAGGGTTAGATTGCTTGTTTGAGATTTTTCTTGTTTCTTGAGGTGAGATTGAATTTCTATAATCTTCCATATTAGAACAGCTTTTGCTGGACAGTCCATTCTGAAGGGGAAATGGGAGGCACAGGGTAGCACCGTCCAGCCCAGCACGCAGCACCAGGCTTCATCAGCCCACAGTGCCCAGGAATGATTCCCCTGACTTGGCTTTGACCCCTTTCCATGCTCTGAGTCATTCTTCCTTTTCCGTGAACAGTAGTCCCTGTTTGTAGCCTCCACCTACCTGGAGAAGTTCAGGGTCCAAACGCCTCTTTCCATCTTGTGCTGTCTCTGCTTCTTTTAGTGCAAGTTGCTGTGGATTCTGCTGGTACCATTCTCTTAATAACTGTGGGTTTTCTGCAAAGTTCATTGGTGTTCATGCCATTTGACAAAACCTACACCCGAATCTCTTTGAAACAGGCCCTTTTCTAATTGGTCCCCATGAGACTTCTGCGTCCAGTGACCTCAGGTTTGGGGCTGATTAACACAAGAGCATCCGAGGGGCCCGAGTGCCAGGTCCACAGAAGGCTTTTGCCCACCTGAACGGGTCTATGAGGCAGCAATTAAATTGTTTCCGAGTTTTAGAGGGTTTTCCAATCCCACCTCGTCTTGCTTTTATTCTGAGACCACACTTCCCCAACAGTGTCTCGGATTCAGCCTTTGCCCTGAGCTCACTCTTTGTCTGAGAATCTTCTGCTGGGAGAGACTGGAGGTGGGGGCCTGGGGAGAGGGTGGGGGTGAAAAATAGTTTCATTTTTGAGCCAATCGTGGCTCCTTTATAGCTCTTGTAAGTTCTGTTTGCAAATTGGATAACCCTTCTTTAGTTCCTCTCTCCCTGACCGTAGCTTAGATGTGTGGCTGCAAGATCCCCGCTGACACTCTGACGCCGTCTGGAAGCCGCTTCACCAGTCCTGGCATCGCCTTGACTTGCACGCAGGCCGCCCTGGTGCCCGGCTTCCTGGGCTGAATAACAGGGGTCTTTCTTCCTGCCTCCAGGAGCATAGTCTTGCTGCCCCTGCCGTGGTCGACCATGCCTCCACCCCCGGTGCGCAGGCCCCCCAGCTCCTGCCTGATTGCCAGCTAGTGCTGTAGGCTTTAGGCTCCTGCTTTGGCAGCAGCCACGTCGAAGCACCAAACTCCACCCCAGTTCCCACCGCCACACAAGAAACACCAGCAAACAGCGTAAAAGCCTCAACCTCTTCCTCATTCTCAGTGTGCATGTCGGTCAGAGTGCAGGGGAACAGCTTGCTCCAGCTCCACAATGTCCGGGACCACAGCTGGGAAGCCTGGAACAGTGGAATGGCTCAAATGATGGCAGTGGGTCCCCTGGCCCCACAGTTGCACATCTGGCATCTGTGTGGGTCCCTGAGCGGCTTGGGTCCCAAGAGCAAGCATTCCAGCAGAACTAGAGGATGCTACATGGCCGCTTGTGAGCTGGCCTCAGAGGTCACAGCTGTTCTCCTGTTCTATTGATTAAAGCCCACCCAGATTCAGGGAGAGGAATGTGATGGGAAGAGTGTCAAAGACTTTACAGCCCTTAAAACCCCCACAGTTCACCCTCCATCCACAAATTACTCACACACAGTGGAGGGCACACATCTTTCTAAAGACATTGAGAGATTAATTTCCATTGAGGCGTACTTTACATTGTGTGGCTTACATAGTATACAACACCCATTTGCACCCTTTTAAAGATACGGACCCACGCCAGGACCCCAGAAGATTCCTTCACGCCATCCCTCCACTGTGCACCCTTCTTGCACTTATCTGTCGAGGCGCGTATGCAATTTTGGGGGGAGGGGGCACATACCTATGAGTGGAATTGTTGAATCACAGGACAGGCATATGTCTAACTTTACCAGAAACTCCCAAATAGTTTCTAACATAATTATACCGGCTTATATCCTCCCTCCCCCAGCAACGTGTAACTCTAATCGGTCAAGGTACTCACCAACACTTCAGTATTTTTAGTCTTTCAACCATTCTGATGGGCGTGTGGTGACAACTCATTATGGTTTTAATTAGCATTCCTTGACGTATCAATTAGCTTTTGCTGCATACCAAACTGTCCCAAAGTTTAGTGTTTTCAAACAACAATCATTTGTTTAGCTCACGATTCTGTGCATTGGTTATTTGGGATTTGTTCAGCTCGGCAGGTCTTATGCTGGTGTCATCCGGACTCACTCCTGTCTGTAGTTACTGCTGGTCAGCCAGGTGGCTTTGGTTCTGGAGGTGACTGATTGTCAGGTGTGTATGTGTGTGTGGTGTGCATGTGCCTGTGTGTTTCTGTGTTTGTGTTTGTGTGCATGTGCATGCATATGCGTGTGTGTGTTTATGTGCCTGTGTGATTTAGCCCTCGATCTCTGCTCATCCAGCAGGCTCACCTATGCCTTTTCACCTGGTGGCATGGGTTTCAAGAGTGAGATGGAAACTGAGCGGCCTCTTGAACCCTAAACTCGGAAATTGCACATGGTCACTTCTGCGACTTCTGCGGGTGCATTGCAAGGCCAGCCAGGATTCAACGGGTCCACTTCTTGCTGGGAAAAACTGCAGAGTACTGTGGCCATTTGGGGGCCAAAATGAAAGAGAAACCTCATCTAAAATGGAGTCAGGATGCCCTGAATGGGGAGATCCCCCCGCCCCGTACCTTCCATCCCAGCTCGGTTCACATTCCTGGGCCGGAGGAAGCCAACTTTACACCCAGCAGGAGAAGGAGGGTTTTCTTCCTGCCCAGCAGTAGCCCAGCCAATGAGAAGCCGTCACCCTGAAGCCTCCCTTCCCTCCAGTGGACTTGCCTGCAAAGAAGCCCCTCCCAATTCCCCCTTTTCTCTGCGAAATGGCCTTCCTCTCCTGTGTTCTCTAGACTTGCCTAAAGTTTGCCATAGCCTGCATGTCCTGAATTGCAATTCCTCTGCTATTCCCGAATAAATCCATTTTGCTGGTAAAATAACTGGCTGTTTTATTTTTCAGGACAGCATTTGCAATCTCCCACACTTAACATTCTAGCCACAAAGTATTTACATTCCTTAAACATAAAGCGTTTGCTCACCCTGTACCCAGACCCCCCCTCCCCGCCCCCGCCGCCCACCAAATCTTATCCCACTGTGGCATCAGGCTTGAAGCTCAGCATCTCATGATTTCAGTCAGGTCTAGTAGCCACTGGGCCTCCTGAGCAGCACCTCTTCTTGTTGCAGAGACTTGTGAGCTAGGAAGACAAGTCGTCTGAATTTCCTGCACACACCCCCAGCACATGCTGGTGAGACAGGAGGGTAGACATGAGAGACACTCCCACTCACGCAGCGTGGAGCACAAGGCACGTGTCCTTGCCCGCTCGCTGCGGCCCCGAAATCAGCAGCACCAAGTTCCCAGGGTCCCCGGCCCGGGAGTAAGTGTGTTTGGATTAGAGCCTGTTCTGCTCCTTACAGGAGACTCCCCAGTCCAAGTCCCCCGCTGCTCCCTGGGAGGGCACACAGCCTCCCGTCCTTCCTTTTCTGACTCCTCAGCCTAGAAGGTCAGGGTCCCCGGCAGCCTGGTTTCATTTTGAATGATCTCAGTCCCTTTTAGTTCAAGCTGGTCGTGATTTCACCGACGTGAAAGTAAATCTCGTGAGCGGTGTTCATTGTGGGAATACACCACAGTTTGTGTATCCATTCTCCTGTTCAATAACATTTAGAATGGTACCAACTTTTTTGTTATAAACATTCTTGGGCAAGGCACTTGCATTTCTTTTGGAGAATGCCTTGGAGTTCTTTTTCTGGGCTGTAGGGTAGATCAGTGTGATCCCCCAGTATTCATATGTTGAAGTTCCAACCCCAGTGTGATTGCACTTGGAGGTGGCCTTTAGGGGGCCGTTTAGGTTAAATGAAGATAGAAGGGCGTGGCCCTAATTCGATAGGGCTGGTGTCCTTATGAGAAGAGGGAGAGACACAGAGCCTGTCTCTCTGAGCTCTGTGGGGACAGAACGCAAAGGTGGCCGTCCACAAGCCAGGGGAGCGCACTCATGGGAACCGGATTTGCTGGTACCTTGATCATGGACGTCCAGACTGAGACAAAATAAATGTCTGATGTTTAAGTCGCCCAGTCTGTGGTATTTTATTGTGGCAGCCAGAGCCAACTTATATAATATGTATAACTTTACAAGAAAAGGCCAAACATTTTCCCGTAGCGCCTCTTGTATTTTATACTCCCACAGCAATGTATGATAATTATGTTTGCTCCACAGCCGTCCCAACATTTGGGTGTCAGTCTTTTGAATTTTAGCCAGTCTGTGTAAAAGTATCTCATTGGAGTTTTGATTTTCATTTTCCCAACAACTAACAATATTGAGGAACTTTTTTCATGTACTTATTGACTGTTTGTATATCTTCTTTCATGAAGTGTCTGTTAAGTCATTTGCCCATTTCTATTTATTTGTTTATTAATTTAGTTTTTTGGTTTTAGGAGTCATATATTTCATATAGGAACCTTTTGATAGGTAGATGTTTTGCAAATACTTTCTCCCAGTCTATGGTTTGCCTATTCTTTAAAAAAATGTTTTTCGGTTTTTTTTTTTTTTTTTTTTTGCGGTACGCGGGCCTCACACTGTTGTGGCCTCTCCCGTTGTGGAGCACAGGCTTCGGACGCGCAGGCTCAGCGGCCATGGCTCACGGGCCCAGCCGTTCCCCGGCACGTGGGATCTTCCCGGACCGGGGCACGAACCCGTGTCCCCTGCATCGGCAGGCGGACTCTTAACCACTGCGCCACCAGGGAAGCCCCTGGAGTATTCTTTGTAAGAAGATTTTTAATTATGAAATTCATTCCTTTCGAAAATCTAGAACTATGTAGATTTCCTAAATATTCTCGTTTAGTTTTGGTAAGTTGTTCTTCAAGGAATTTGTCTAATTTATCTAATTTGTTAAAATTTTTGGACAAAGTTTTATAAAATTACAAAATTTACAAAATCTACAGCATCTGTACTGAATTCCTTTTTCATTTCGTATATTGGTAATTTGTGTTCCTGCTCTTTTTTTTATTATGGTAAGATACACATAAAACTTATCTTAACCATTTATAAGTGTACAGTTCAGTGATATTAAATAGCTCACATTGCTGTGCAACGATCGCCAGCATTCATCCCCGTTAATTCTCATCATCCTGTGAAACTGAAACCCTACACCCATTCACATCGTCTCCCTATTTTCCGCTCTCCCAGGCCCTGGCACCCGCCACCCTACTTTCTCTAGGATTTTGACCACCTTCTCCTACCTTTCCGGCTCCAGACACCACCTGCCCCACCCCCATTAGACCACCACATAGCAGTGGCCAATACCGTTATTGTTTTTCTTTAAATCCCAACCTTCCTCTCGGAAGTTTATAAATAAAAAATCACTCTGCTTCCATTTGTCAACTGGAAAGAACGACACAAGGTTCACACTTCACAGTGTGATTGGGAAGGTTAACTGAATTATTACAAGAAAAGCACAAGAAGGCGGGTCCTGCTCCGGAAATCAGCCGCTTCTGTCATTCATAGCGGGTTTCTGACCCCCAGACCAGGATAGCTCCCGCTCCCCGTGGCCTGCGCCGCCACCCCGCCCCCTCCCCGGGCTGCCCCCAGCGCCCGGGGACGCGAGCCCGAGCCCACACGCTTGGAGCGCAGCGCCCGGGCTCGCGCAACGGCCGAAGGCGGGATCCGCGAGGCGCGCCTGCGCTACGCGCTCGGTCCAGGACCGAGTCTTCGCCGGGATGCCCCCGAGCGCACTGCGCCTGCGCAGTCCAGGGCGTTGGCTCCCCTCTCCGGACAGCGGGGCGTGTACGGCGGCGCATGCGCGCGAAGCCGGTTCCAGGGCGGGGCTTTCTACTCGGGCAGCCTGCGTACATTGCGCCTGCGCGGGCTGAGGGCGGCGGCTCGGGTTCTTGGTGGGTGCTGGCTGCCCCTCCGTGTCGGAGGTGTGGACGCCAACCTCAGCGGAGAAGCGCGGCTGAGGTAGGTTTCCCGTGGGCAGCTCGGGTGGCTGGACCGCGCGTAGGGCAGGACATGCCATGTGAGGGGTCCTCGCCCGAACTATGCGTCAGCGGGCGGTCTGAGGCCGCCGCCCCCTATCGAGATTTCTCCGCGCCTTCCCGCCTCTGTGCTGACCTCGAGCTTGGGGCCCCGCCCCCGCCAGGGCCACGCCCTCCTTCCGAGCACGCCTACGGCGCCACACCCATCGCCCCGCAGCCCCGCGATCTCCCCAACCACGCCCACAGTGCCCCGCCCTTCCCCTAGCCCCGCCCCAGTGCCACGCCCACATCCCGTCGGCCTTTGGCTTCCGGGCCAATCTCCCACCCTCTCAGAGAGCAGGTCACATTCCCTTCCCTCACTACCCATTCTGCTTACGCGTCACGCCCTGCCCCTCCCTTCATCCTCTCTTCCCGTGTTTCTCTCCCCACCCCGTTGGCCACCTGCCCTTCAGGATCCTTGGCCCTCTCCCCCAACCCTGCCCCGCCCCTCAACCGAGCTCCGCCCCATCCAGGCCCCGCCCCATTATCCCGCCCCGCCCACCCTGGCCCCATCCGTCAACCCGGCCCCGCCCTCCCACCAGCCCAGCCCCATTCTGGCCCCTATGCAGTGTTTCCAGCGAAAATGCAATGCATGTGTATTAGTATTTATAATTACAAACGTCACCCAAAGAAGTATTGGGTCTTGATTGATAAAGTGAAGCCCTCATTTTAAACAAAGAATTGCTGTATAATTGAAAAAAACACACATCCATCTCAGAGCGTAGTATGGGTTACACTGTCACTGGAAAAATAAGATTGAGAATGAGAAGAGAAGCCTCTGGGAGATGCAGACCTTGGTTCCTGTTAGTGGAAACACTTTAAAGCCCCAGATAGGAAATCCTAATTGGATTTAAAGTAGTCAGGGCCCCAAGGAAGGAATTGACATCAATTTATTGTTTTAATTCAACCCAGTGATCTAACAGAAACTAACAGTCTTTGGCCAATGAACAGTTAACACCTTGCAGGCTAGTGATGAAAATATATACTGTTTGGAGTTCATAAATTTTAAATGCTTTCAATTGATTTTGTAAGAATTGTGTTTATAAATTTCATTTCTGTTCATTTACATTTATTTCCATTTGGTAGAGGACCTTTTTCGTGGACTTTAGAAGTTATGTGGACTTAATTATTATGCAACATAACAAGCATTTTCTCATTCTCTTTTTAAAATAGAAATGGAGGGGAAAATGAAACATTAAAGCAGCAGCTATGTGCAGATCCCAAAGGAATTATGGCAACACCAGGTGACTGCCCCAGAAGTGAGTTGCAGGTAATTTCGGTTCTGCTGTGTGAGAACTTGTATTTAAAGACCAGGACCATCACAGAGAGTGGAGCTCAGCCCAGCGTGATGGCATTTTCCTTGGACCTTAGAGGGTGGCCACTAACCAGGGGATGCTTAAATAAAGGAAATGCACAGTGTGTAAAGGTCACACATGACATTCTGAAATGGGCACTGTAAACACTTCCCAGGAATCTAGGGTTCCATTTTTGGCACTTGAGCTGGTGAAGAAAGCACATTGTTTTTTTCGTTGTTTAAAAACATCCCAGACATAATATGTTAGAGACAGGTTGGACATTAGAAAAGATTTATATATTCATACTGTTTATCTGCCTGGGACACACATATAATTTCATTCAAGTTAACAGTAAAAAAAAAAGTCACCTTAAATTTAAAGGAATGTCAATTATGTAAAATTAAGAACCAGAATACTCTAATAAATAATGTTTTTTAAAAAACATTTTCATGTCTGTGATGTCAATTTTAACATTTTTTTCTCTTTACATTCTAATTATTGTTCTAAATTCATTTGGGTTTTTATATATAGAAATTTTATTTATAGTTGGATCATTTCATTAATCTGTTTCTTAAAATTATGAAAATATGATTCTTAAAATATGATTAAAATTAATCATAAAAGTTTTAATTTCATGGATCTCTTAATTTTCTTTTGAGAAATTTAAAAACTACTGGAACATTTACAGAATAACATTGCAGACATCAAGTATCAATACATATTACACAGAAGTGGAAACTTGCTAACATTTTGTTATATTTACTTCAGAATATAAGTATATATATGAATAAAAAAACATAAATAAAGTTTGTTCCCCAACCCCAGTCCCATTCTTCTTCCTCTGTCTCAAGTGCAAACACTACTATGAATTATGAATTGATATTTGTGCTTGTGCACCATCTTTTATACTTTTATACCTTAAGTAGGCATCTTTGAGCAGCATATGATACTGTTTTTGTGTGCTTTTTAGAATTTACCTAAGTGGTGTCATAGTCTGTGTGTGCTCTGCAGCCTGCCTTTTCCACCTGCGTTACTTTTGAGGGATTTGTCTTTAATGTATGGGTACAGCTGGTTTAGTCCTGAAGGATGGTCCCTGTAGTGTGTTCCTTATATGAAATGTATCACATTCACAGGCAGGTATGTAGGTCTGTTCAGTCTTACTGTTGTACGTTAGGTATATACCACATTTTATCTCTTTCCCTTTTGTTGGACACTTACATTGCTTCCAGTTTTTCTCTATTTCAAACAGTGCTGCAGTGAACATCCTTCAGTGTGTCTCTTTGTGCACATGTGCTCCAGGGTATTTACCCAATAATGGCATTGTAGGATGGAAGGGATTGCATATTTTCAGTTTTACTAGATAATGAGCAATTGTTCTCCCAGGTGGTTTACCAGTTCACACGTCTGCCAGGAGCCAAGTGCTTGCTAACACTTGAGAACATCAGGCTTTTTAATTTTGGTCAGTCTGTGGGTTAGAAATGGTATCTTGTGATTTTAGTTTTCCTGGTTATTTATGAGTCATGGTAGTATTTCAATAATATTTGTGTTCATCCTGGTAATAACATTCTTCATCACAGAAGAGATGCCTGATAGTCACAGTTTGCGTTTTATCTTTTTAGGATTTTATCAATTTTATGTTTCAAAGAAACCTTTGTTAATTTTCTCTTTGTCCATCTGTGTTCTATTTCATTGATTTCTGCTTTTATATCCTTTATTCTATTCTATTTGGGTTTAATTTTCTCTTTTCATAGCATCCTGAGATGGAAACTTGGATCACTGATTTTAAACCTTTCTTTTCATATATATTTGTGTGTGTGTGTGTGTGTGTGTGTGTGTGTGTGTGTGTGTGTATATATATATATATATATATCTTTAAAGCTGTAACTTTTCCTCTATTCACTGCTTTAGCTGCACCTCACACATTTAAATGCATTGTATTTTCATTATTGTTCACTTAAAATACTTTCTAATATATCACAATGGAAATTAGAAATTTTCCGGGCTATTCAGAAGTGTGTTGCTTAATTTCCAAACGTGGTAAATTTTATATTTTTGTTATTTAATTTTGGTTTGATTATGTTTGGTCAGAAAATATAACATTTCAATCTTTGGAAATTTATTCAGGCCTGCTTTATGGTCTCATCGTAAGGGTTATTTGGTGGATGTTCCATGTGCACTTGCAGAGACTAAGTTGTTCTGCAGTTGTTGGGTGTAGTGTTCAATGTCTTCACTGTCAAATGGGTTATTAGTATTGCTCAAATCTATATCCTGTTTGATGTTTTGTCCATTTGTTCTATCAATTACTGAGAGGTGAGTTTCAAAAATCTCCACAGTGACTGTGGATTTGTCTGTTTTTTTTGTTATTTCCTTTTGGATCTATCTCTTTTTGCTTCATATATTTTGAATCTCTGTTATTTGGTGCATATGTTTAGGTTAGTTTTTGTTTTCTAGATTAGTTGACCCTTTTATTTTTATGAAGTCTCTTTTTACCTATTAATACTTCTTGCCTTGCATCTACTTTGTCTTAGTGTTTGCGTGGCACACAGACACATATATACCTATATTTTCAGCCAAACTAACTCCATATATTTAAAGTGTTCCTCTTGTAAAGAGCTTATAGTTATGTCTTTTATTTTCCTGTCGGATAATATTTGCCATTTAATTGGAGTATTCAGTCCATTAACATGTAACATAAGTCTAACATGAGCCTAACATCTTGCTGTTTGTTTTCTGTTTGTCACAATTCTTCCTTTTTACCTTTCTCCATTCTTGCCTTCGTTTAGATTAATAAAACATTCTCTGTAATTCCATGTTATCTCCTCTGTTGACTTTTTAGCTGTACCTTTTTGGGCTGGCCAGAAAGTTTGCTTGCGTTTTTCTGAAGATGTTATGGAAAAACCTGAACAAGCTTCTTGGCCACCCCAATATTATTCTGATGGTTACCCGAGAAATTACGATATGCATCCTTAACCTATTCTAGTCTTTTTTTTTTTGACCACTTCACAAGAATCCTCTAAATTAGTTCCATTTACCAGCCGCTATTTTTGTGCTGTTGTTGTAACATATTTTACTTCTATATATGCTATAAACCCACAATAAATTATTATTGTTTCTCTATACTATCAAAAGTCTTTTTTATAAAGTATAAGTAATAGTGTTTCCCCACATGTTTACCTTTTCTGGAGTCTTTACACCTATTCCTCTGGCAAAAATTAAAGACGGTTACTCCATGCACTGCTGCTGAAGTGTGAAGTGCCACATCCTTTATGGAAAGAATCTGACAAATGTTTGAGTGAAAACTGTTTATGTTTCAGCCCTGTCACTCTATCTCATAGAGATAAAATGTCATCATGTCAGGATAAATATGCACAGACGTTGTGGCGGTAGAAGACTGGACATCCAGAGCAAGTCCATCAGTCGAAGATGACTGAAGGCTCAGGCAGAATCCCCGCTGCGGAATGTTACGTAGCCATATGTTATGTATGTACATGTGTACGTACGTAACATATATACGTATGTTATGTAGAGTTCTGCAGGTGGGGAGTTTGCCACAAGTTACTGTGTGAGTGAAAAAGAAAAAATTTTTTAAACTGTCTGGTATCTTTTACAAAAAGCCACGTCAGGGCTTCCCTGGTGGTGCAGTGGTTGAGAGTCCGCCTGCCGATGCAGGGGACATGGGTTCGTGCCCCGGTCCGGGAAGATCCCACGTGCCACGGAGCGGCTGGGCCCGTGAGCCATGGCCGCTGGACCTGGGTGTCCGGAGCCTGTGCTCCGCAACGGGAGAGGCCACAACAGTGAGAGGCCCGTGTACCGCAAAAAAAAAAAAAAGCGATGTCAAAAGAAAAAATAAGTTGTGTGCGCGCACGTGTGACACGAGCACGGGAGGTGTGGGGACCCTCCTCCCTCTCCATGTACACCAGGCAACCATGAGGGTCGGGGGTGTGGGGGGCCGGTGACAGACAGCGCGGGTGGAGCCGCACAGGACGAGGGTGAGCAGAAATGAATCGCGTTACTGTGATAGGAAAATGTGCAAAGGATACAAACAGGTGATTATTAAAATAAAAAAGACGACCAGTGTATAGGTAAAATCATGTTTGATCACTAATAATCAAAGGAAGGCAAATGGAGGTAACCAAGAGGTAATTTCTTGCCTTCAGACTGGCAGAGGCTGCAGTGATGAACATCCTCTATTGATCAGGCGCGGGGAACTCACGAGGCTATGTCCTCGCGTGCAGGAGCTCGAGCGGCCGCGCCATGGAAGGCATCAGGTGGTGGTGTCAAAGACGTAAAAGACCTTGACCCTCAGTGTCATATTCAGGAATTTGTCCTAAGAAAACTATCAGGGACAGACCGATTCATATTAAAGTTCACCTTAACATACTTTATACTAGTCAAAACTGAAAACAGTTTAAATGTTTATAGGAGATTTGATAAATAAGTTACAATAATTCATGGAATGGAATACTATGAGATACTGAAAATGTGCTTAGAAGTGTATTTAATGATGGGGGAAAATGTTCAGAATTTAATAAGTGCAAAATATGTCATGAGGCAGAATTTTATGATCCCGGTAAACACCATATAAGGAGGTATTGCGTGTGCACGTGAAGAAAGGCTGCAGCGCTGTAATGGTTGCATGTTACCGTCATTGATCTCTGACCAATGAGCAAAGCTCACACTTAGTTTTAATTTTCCTCTTTGTGCTCTTGTTCTTCCACACATTTTCTAAAATGAACATGAATGATGGTTACGTTTAGGAAAATCTGTTTAAACGTATGTCCGGGCGGGGTTGCTGCAGTGAACTGGATCGCGAGCTGGGGCCCTGCCGCCTCTGGGGTGGCCTCCAGGGAGACCCGTTTGGACACAAAGGGAGGCGGGCCGCGTGCAGCGGAGACCCGAGACCCAGGGCGCGCTCTCCAGTCCTGAGCAGCAGTGCGCCCCGAGGGCTGCGCCCTGCCCCCTGTCGGCCCTCAGCACGGCCGCCCAGCTCTGCCCTCGGGTCTGACACCCAGACAGGGCTGCTTTCTCCTGGGCCGGTCACCACCTTCAGAGCGTTGCTGCTGATGGGGTCAGTCACTAAGTGGTCACTCACGGTGCCTCCTGTTCTTTCTCTGACGTTCACTTAAGGATGCGAGTCATTTTGTACTAGAGACTAAAGTCAAGGTGGAGGAAGGGTGAGATCCTTTCATTCTGCTGGTGGAGACGACCCCAAGTGTTTGTAGGATGAAAACGTGGTCACGTGAATCTTGATTTGAAACCATCCTAATAACCTGGAGCCAAGAGAGACAGACAGAGACAGAGAGGCAGAGGTGGAGAGAGACAGAAACAGAGATGGAGACAGAGATGGAGAGGGACAGAGATGGAGATGGAGACGGAGACAGAGAGAGGCAGAGACAGACAGAGACAGAGACGGAGAGGGACAGAGGCGGAGAAAGAGGCAGAAACAGAGGCAGAGAGAGATACAGAGAGGCAGAGACAGACAGAGACGGAGACAGAGATGGAGAGGGACAGAGACAGAGACGGAGATGGAGTTGGAGACAGAGAGTCAGAGACAGCAGAGACAGACAGACGGAGAGGGACAGAGACAAACAGACGGAGACAGAGACAGATGGAGAGGACAGAGGTGGAGAGAGAGACAGAAACAGAGATGGAGACAGACGGGGAGGCAGAGACAGGTGGAGAGACAGGCAGAGAGAAGGGAGGAGAGGAAGGGCAGCCCCACAGTCACCTCCCTTTCTCCCTTGCTTTGAACAGGAGGGAGAGGACCCCGCCGTGCAGGGCGAGGAGGGGAACCTCCAGGGTACTGTGCACCCCGAGGAGTTCGTGGCCATCGCAGACTATTCTGCCACCGATGAGACGCAGGTAGCCATGTGGGTTATGCTTTGTGGATTCAGCATGTTCAGGGACAGGATTAGATGTAAAATTTGCAGAAGTCATAGCAGATTTAAATAAAGAAGTATTCAGATACTTCACTGCCACAGGAGACCTGTGGGTGACCCTCCCAGCCTAACAAATTCGGGTCCCAAGCCTGATGTGAAGGATTCCCGGGTGAGGAACGGAGGGTGGAGGTACCTGCTTCAGTTTCTGCTTTGAAACCCTTACTTAGAACCTATTCCAATTAATGAAAAATTGGGTGTAAATAAAAATATCTACTTGAATGAGCATTGTTTACTTTGTAATAGGAATTTCTTAGCGTAAGCCTCCAGTAAGCGGATCAGCTACCACCTAGCTGAGTTACGGTGAAGAGGCTGTTAGAAATTTTGTTCTAAGAAATTTACACTGTTTGAAAATGTTTAATCTTTTTTTAAAAAAAAATATCAATTAAGGTGTGCTTTTGTTTCGTGTAGATATTCCACAAAAATCTTAAAATCCTGGTATCATTTTCATATCTTGTCAGTTGATGCATTTACCCATTGACTCCTTTTCGAAATTGCTGTGATTTGGGCCCCAGTGATGGGGAATTTATCACGGAAATACGAACTGCAGGTTTTTCTTTAATTTTCATTTCTCTGTATGTTTTTATAGCTCAGCTTTTCGAGAGGAGAAAAAATTCTCATCCTGAGACAAACCACCGCCGACTGGTGGTGGGGTGAGCGTGCCGGCTGCTGCGGGTACATCCCTGCGAACCACCTGGGGAAGCACCTGGAGGACTGGGGCCCCGAGGACTCGTGGCAGGACGAGGAGTACTTCGGCAGCTACGGGACCCTGGTACTGCCTCCCTTGCCCGCCCAGCCAGCTGGCGCTAGCTTCTCGCTAGTTTTAGGTTCTAAGTTTAAAAATAATTTCTGGGCTTCTACGCATCATTCAGAGCAGGGCCCACAGATGTTTTCTTCACCTTAGCTGCACAGCCCTGCCATCCACATGCTGAGGCAGCTGTACAAAATTTCAAGTGAGCAGGGCTGCGTTCCAATAAAACTTTATCCATAGACACTGAAATTTGACTTCCATATGATTTTCATGTGTCATATTCTTCTTTTGATTTTTAAAAACCGTTTAAAAATGTAAAAGCCATTCTTAGCTTGTAGGCCATATAAAAGCAGGTGGAGGGCTGGACTGGCCCACGGGCTGTAATGTGCAGACCACTGGTTTAGAGATATTGTTTGAGCAGTGGAGTTATGAACCTTTCTCAGTATTTAAAAAAAAAAGTAATAACTTTTACATTAAAAATGAAATACAAAAAAATTATATAAATCAACAGTAATACCTATAAATAACTAGCTTATTAGTTTGTTTTTTTCCAATGTGAATAAAGACCCAAAGTCCTGTGGTCCAGACAACCCTGTTTATATTTTAAACTAAATAAAACTAAATGCATGATGAACGTTGCAAATACAATGTTGAGTGAAAGAAGGAAGACATCAAAGAATACCTTATGTTTGATTCAGTTATATAAGTTATAAGGCAGTGTTAAAAGGTGCTGCCTATGAATGTGCATATAAGTTGTGGAGCTCTCGAGATCAGGGACCTGATTCCCCTGAGAATCTGGATGGTGCTTACTGGTAAGGGGGTGTTCTATGTTTGGCAAGGCCAGGTGAGATGCTCAGGGGTACTGGCAGGGTTCTGGTGTGGGTACAAGAGTGTTTGGAATGTAACTATGTTAAGTAAACTCTAAAGTACTTTTTAGTGTACTTTTTTGTAGGTGTGTCATATTTGACAGTTAAAAATGTTAAAGGAAATGAAAAACCCCTGATGTGTGTACATATTCAGAGGTTTCCGTCTACTAAGAAAGACATAGTGGTAATCTGAAGTCTGCCTCCTCACTCTGCTCCTTGAGATTTCTTTCAGCAACAGTGCTTATGCTTCTTCCAAATCCAAGCTGCATCTGTTTTATTCTTTTAAATTTATAGAAGAGGAATAGTTTCACACACAGCTTTTCACCTTGCTCTTCTCACGCAGCGGTACTGTTTTGAAGGTCTGTTCTTTACAACAGCTGCGGAGTATTGTGTTGATTTGAAAAGGATCATATTTAGTTTTCATCACAGCAAGCAATGCTGTAATGGATGTCCTCCTACATCAATCCTGCTAAACCTTTGCTGGAATTTCCACTGGGTGAATTTGAAGGGTGTATGTATGTGTTTTTTACTTGGGTGGATCTTGCCAAGTTGACCGCCAGAAAGATATCAACAGCATAGAAGGTGTATTTCACCACCACAAGTCTTCAGAGTGAAAAAAGACTTCCAGTCTTAAAGGTGAAATATGTATCTCGGTTTTGATTTCCATTTTTTAAAGTGAGATTGATCTTCTTTCATATCTTATTGGCCTTTTGTATTTCTTATTTTTTGATAATCTTTCATATAATTTGCCCATTTTTTGTTTGATTTCTGTCAATTTATATGTTAAATAGGCAGTTTAGCTTGTATTTATATCTATCACACTGACCATTTGCTGCTGTTTTTCCCCCATGGAACTTTTTATCTTTATATGGTCTAATTTGTCCTTCTTTTCTTTGTAGCTTCTGCGTTTGTGTCCTATTTTCAAGGCCTTCACTCCGAGATTATAAATATCCATGCTTTCTTTTAGAACTTTTGTGATTGCATTTTTTTAACAATGAAATATTTAAATCAATCCGGAATTTACTTGTAAAGAATAAGGTAAAATTCGACTTAATTTCCCCACAAATATACAGCTGTTCCAGCTTTTGGTTAATCTTCCTTTTCTGCATAATGTGAAACGCTCATTTATCATATGTCAAATTGTTAGGGTCTGTTTTGGGAATCTCTGTTCTGTGTCATTTATCTGGTTATTTCTTCTGCAGGTCCAGATGCTTTTCAATGATTGGAAGAGCTAGGCCTCTAGCAGTTCTCCTAATTTTTAGCATTTTCATGGCCTCGTCTGTTTATTTTTTTGAAACTGTTGCCAGCAAATTTTGGCTCCCTGTGCACCGATGCCGAATAGAAATACAGAGACAGAGATTTGGAGGATAAGAAATAGAGAGGCTTTGTATTTTCTTTGCCAGGCAAAGGGAAGACCCAGCAGGCTAGCGCCTCAAGAACTGTGCCCCCCTGTTCTGGGGAATTACAGGGGGTCTGGTAGGTGGAACTCACAGTCCAGGATAAGTGATAGGATCAAAGTGGTGAAGGTCTTGCATTCTTCTTCTTCTTGCAGTATTTTAAAACAGTCACTGCTGGCGTCAGGCAGCCTGGTAATTGGGTCCATTCATCTCTGGGTTATCGGCCTGCGACCTTCTTTCTGAAATGTAAACAGCTACAAGGGGTGATTTGCTACAAGTGAATGCATCGAGTAAATGCCAGGTGCAGGGTACGATTCATGTGGAATCAGAGTAATTAACTTTGTTTAGCTTTGTGAAGAACAAGTCTAGCTACCAGTGTTTGTTAGTAGTAACAGCTAAAGAATAACCAAGATGCCTTAACTCTTTCAGGCCTGTTTATGCTGTTTCCCCAGCCTGTTCATTGTTGCTTATTGTTCTTGTTTATCAGAAAAGTCTCATTTCTATTTTTGCTGCAACGAAACTAGTTCTATTATCGTTTTGTTGTGCTCCTAACTCCACGCCATCCAGTTGTCTGGCATTCTAATGTGTTACGTGGAAAACGTGCATTAATTTACGGAGAAGTGACATCTCTGTGATGACTTTTCTCATTTCTTAAGCCTTGTGTGATGTGTCGGAGTTTTAAGGTTTTGATCATACAGGGTTGTGTACCTTTCTAGGTAAATCTGTTCCTAGATATTTTTGTGTATTATTGTAAATGGCTGGGTGAAGTGTTCTATCAGTTGGATTAAGTTGGCTGAAAGTGTTGTTCACGTCTCTGTCTTTTCTGATTTTCTGCTTCTGTCAGTTGCTGAGAGAAGGGTGTCGAAGGCTCTGACTACAACTGGGAATTTGTCTGTTTCTTGTTGCAGTTTTACTGGCTTTTGCTTTGTGTACTTCAAAGCTCTGTTACTAGGTACAAGAATATTTAGAATTATTATGTCCTCTTGCTGAAGTGATCCCTGTCTTGTGACGACCTGATGCTCTTCGCTCTGAAGTGTATCGTGTCTGAGGCGAATGCAGCCATGCCGGCCTCCTCCCCTGGGGCCTCCGCATCCTGCTTCTGACTCCGCGTCAGGTGGCCCCGCAAGGCAGGACAGCTGGGTGTCAACTCCATCCACCCCGGTGGCCTCCCTTTGTCCGTCTCCGAGGAGCCATGGGGCCCGCAAGGCCCGTGCAGGCCTCCTGTTGGTGCTGACCTGGTTTGGGGGGCCGGGCCCCCTGTCCCCCTGTGCGTGGTGCCGCTTGAGCTGGGTCTCCATGGCGTGGGGCGTGGGGACGGGTGCTGGGGGTGCCGCCTCGCTTGCAGCCGGGGCTCCAGCAGCCTCTGTGGCCCCAGACTGTCTGGAGGAGCCTTGCTCTGCCTCCCTGGGGACCGGCCGATTCCCGTGGAGTGTGTCCTCAGGTTGGAAGTCCCGCCCGCAGTGCAGCTGGGGACCTGCGCTCAGGCCCGAGCGCCGGCGGGGTCGCTCCTCCCTCCAGTGCTGAGGCTCCTGCTGTCCCCAGGCAGCGAGGGGGGTCACGTGAAGGGCCTTGCAGGGCCCCGCTCGGAGAGGACGCGGCGGGGGCGTGCGCCTCCCGCAGCCTCCCCCAGTCTTGCCCGTTCGCTCTGGGCGGATCGTGGCCACGTTGCGTCTGGACGGCAACGTGGCCGTTCCTCCGCCGCCGTCTCCGTGGTCCACACCTGCCCCTCCACTCGCCTGGCTGTTGGGGCGGTGTGGCGCGCTGAGCGGGGAGGGTTCCGGAAGCTTCCCTGTCATTCCTTCACTGTCTACTCTGACTTGTGTCTGCTGCATATTTTGGACTTTTATTTTTTAAACGCTGTCACCGTAGTTTAGGTGTGGGGTGGTGGGGCCGAGCGGGTAGGTCAGGCTCTAACCCTCAGCCTTAAGCCAGAGCTCCAGCTGCAGGCAGTGACCCTCCCTTCATGTGTATTTCCCCTAGAAACTTCACTTGGAGATGTTGGCAGACCAGCCACGAACGACTAAGTACCACAACGTTATCCTGCAGAATAAAGAATCCCTGAAAGATAAAGTGATTCTGGATGTCGGCTGTGGAACTGGGATCATCAGCCTCTTCTGTGCACATTATGCTCAGCCTAGAGCAGTGAGTAGGAGGCAGCAGCTCTTTCACAACTTCGAAGCCGGGTCTTGGTGAAGCGCCCGCCTCGTAGGTGAAACCGGCGGCGCGTTCTTGTAGGCTGAGCCTGCCAGAGGCTGCGACGTGGGTTTCATGAGTCGCAGACAGCACAGAGTGAATAGGACAGAATAGAAAATATCCCAGTGAGTTGCAGCTGGTGGGCTGTGTTTGTGAAACTTATTTCAGTCACGCAAGGAGACACGTGCGTCCACGTGTCTGGGCTGGGCTGCTTGTGTAGACCACCGTCCCGTGTCCTCCCCCGCCGAAAGTGACCCTTGGCAGGGACAGGGTGGACCACTCCCTGGGACTCCTGCTGGGCTCCTGTCCTCCTCCTGTTAAAGTCCGTCCGGGCCAAGGAGAGGTGCCGCCTCTCGACGGCCCCAGCACAGGTGGATGAGGTTCCTAGCTCACAGGTGCAACCGCAGGGCAGTGACCGTCTGAGTCCAGACCCTGCCAGGACCAGGAGGTAGTGTTCAGGACCTCCTGAGAATCTGGATTTGTAATTAGCCGCTGCTACCCTAAAAGTCTGACTGTTCACTTGAGTGCCAAGAATCTCCTGTGTCGGTTACCGAGTGTGTCGCTGCGTGTGTTGGAACCTGGGGCTCTGGGGTGGGCGGCCCACGTGGGTGCAGAGGCTTCTGTCCACCTGCAACCCTGTGTCTGCATTTAGGCAGAAAGTGGAGTTACGAGTAGAGGCAGGTCCTCCCAGGGCTCCGTCAGGTGGAGGCGGCACAGCGTGGCCGTCCGCCGTCCGGCACGCTGCCTGCCTTCTGTTGCTGGCTCTGACTCAGCCGAGGAGACTCAGGCTTGGGGGAGTGGACAGCGGGCCGCCGTCTAGGGCTGGGGCGCGCACGGATGGTGCTTCTGTCACGTGCAGGTGTACGCGGTGGAGGCCAGTGAGATGGCCCAGCACACAGGGCAGCTGGTCATGCAGAACGGCTTCGCTGACATCATCACCGTGTTCCAGCAGAAGGTGGAGGACGTGCTGCTGCCGGAGAAGGTGGACGTGCTGGTGTCCGAGTGGATGGGGACCTGCCTGCTGGTAAGGGGCAGCGGGCACTGCTGGGGCGGCTGCTCTGGGCTCTGGAATCTTCATAAATCATGATTCATTTTGACCTTTTTCCTAAGGTGATGTGTAGTTGATTTCTTGAGTGAACATTGGCTCAATGTCTTGAATATTTAACTGATTAAAAAAATGCCTTTATGAGAAATCTAAATCAAAGTTAATGTGACTTTCTCGTGAGTGATTTACATAAACTCTGTTCTCTTTGGGAACCTGCGAATAGCCAGTGCTTGATGTGTGGCTTTTTAATGCCAGCAGAATCTTTGTCTGCAGCGCCTGATTTGCATCCGTGACCAGCTCGAGGCCCAGGCTCTCCCACATTCTCTCCCCAGTCTCACGTGGGTCGGGGTGGAGAGTTTTCTGGTTCTGCCCACCCACCCTGCTTACGAACTCTCTGTGCTCCGAGGGTAAGTGAGAGGTGGGTGGAAGCCGGACCTGCGGGTCTCCTCAGACCCTCAGCCCACCCCCCTTTCTGGCTCAGCAGTCTGAAGTTTAGTCTCTGTCAAAACCCAGAAAAATGACATCTGGGGGAAGGGGAGGAGAGCACCACCAGGGTTTCCAGCAAGAAATCCATTCAAATAGTAAGTGAGTAACTTGTATGAATAACAAGAATGCCGGCCCTAACTGCTTACAGATCGCGAAGATGAGGAAAATGATAGTAAATGACATTGGGCCTTTAGCCTCGTTGAAATTGTGTTGTCTGGAGATAGAGTGTAAGTAGACCCAACATCCATGATAGAATTTTGTTGTTAATAACAGCTGTGGATTCCCAAGATGATGCACGGGAAAAAGGGACTTGCTACACCTTTAATCCATGAAGTGGGCATTAGCCTTTGCCCCCAGAACGCTAGCGTTCTTTCGGTAAATGTTATTGAGCACCTTGGGGTGGTGGGGACACAGAGAGCCCGGCTGCGGTGATGTGTCCTTTGGCACAGTGCTGATGTGTCCTTTGGCGCAGTGCGGGTCAGGGAAGCCTGGCTGCCTAGGGTCCCGCTCTGCCCCTGGGAGGGGTTATGTGGAGACAGAGAGGAGGGGTGGGGGGCGGGGAGGGGGAAGAGGGAGGAGGGGAGGGGTGCGGGGGGTGGAGAGGGGGCGGGGCGCAGAAACCTGGGATTCGGTGTCCTTGCCCCTATGTGCCTGAAGCCCAGTGGTGTGGGCCGGGGTAGGGACTGCATGTGTCCAGCGGGGGAGGCTGGACTCGGGCTCTCTGCCTCCCCGGACGTGCGTGTGTCAGGTAGCCAGCCAGCGGCATCCAGGACTTGGAAGGAGTGGGGTAGGGGTCATGATGCGGAGGCCCCAGGACTGCAGGGCACAGTGAGGCCTGCGGAGCAGAGGGGGGACGGTGCAGGGACCCCTGGGGCGTGCGGGGGAGGGGCCTTGGAGGCACAGCAGAGGCCACTGGGGATGCACCGGCCGAGGGGGCGGCTGAGGAAAGGGCTGGAGCGGGGCGGAGGGGTGGGCCAGCGGGGTTGGGGAGGCCTGTTCACCGGCAGATGCCGGGTCCGCGGAGGGGGCGTGGCCAGGCCGGTAGGGGGTGTGGTCACGGGGGGCAGCCCGAGCGGAGCGCGTGCAACGAAGGGGTGGAGAAAGCCCGCGGCAGTCTGGTCCCCGCCTGTCCATTGCAGAACGTGTGGTCAGAGGGGCAGTGAGGACTGTGGCGACAGGACAGTGAGGACAGCCTGGGGTACCGAGTGGCTCAGGGCGAAGTGCCTGACCACGTGGAACTGGAGGGCCTGGTGGTTTTGTGCAGACCAGGAGGGACCGTGTGGCGGTGGTGGCCGTTGTGGGCCAAGTGGCAGACGTGGAGACGGGGCTGTGAGTCCGGCAGTATCACAAATCCATCAGTTGGACCATACCGTGTCCCACACAGAACCCTCCGTCCCCTGTGGCTGCCCCCCTTCTGTGCTTTTTTGCCTCCCTGGTATCTCCCCTCTTGTCCACTGCCTGTTCTCAGACCTCAGGTCCCCAGTCTCCCTCCCATCTTCCTACTCTGCTGCTGACATGTAGAAAGTTGGGGAAAAAACCCAAATATACGTGTATTTAGTTTATAATAATAAGAGGTTTCTAATCAGTGAGGTACAGCTATATAATCATTCAAAGATGGGGCCGAAGCAATTGATTATTTTGGAGAAAATGATTAGATTCCTCCTCATACCATATGCTGAAATAAATTCCAGATGGGTTATAGAGTTAAGCTTTTTTTTTAAGGAAAGAAACCTGAAACAATCACTAAAAATACATCTGATGTTGGAATGGGAAGATCTTTCTAAGAACAAAGCACATAGAGAAACTATAAAATATTTGATTAATTTTATGAGACCAGCATTACACTAATACCAAAACCAAAGTTAGTACAAAAAATGAAAACTACAGACCAGTAGCACTCAGGAACATTGATGTAAAAATCCTTGAAAATCATAGCAAATTGAATTGAGCAATACATAAGATGAATACCACACTGCAACAGAGGAGAGATTATCTTCAGAATTCAAGACTGGTTCAGTATATTAAAGTCATTCAATGTAATTGACTATTAATAATCTAAAGAAGAAAAATCACATGACTACCAATTAATGCACAAAAATTTGACAAAATTCAAAATACTTG
Organism: Pseudorca crassidens; assembly: GCF_039906515.1. NCBI lineage: Eukaryota > Metazoa > Chordata > Mammalia > Artiodactyla > Delphinidae > Pseudorca > Pseudorca crassidens. Next base: position 149,330,694 of record NC_090300.1, read on the forward strand.
CACAATTTCTGTTATGATTTCTTTTTTGACCCCTTGTTATTTAGAAGTGTGTTTACTCTCCAAGTATTTTGAATTTTACAATTATCTTTCTGTTACTGATTTCTAGGTTACTTCCACTGTGGTCTGAGAGAAGACACTGTATGATTTCTATTCTTTTAAATTTGTTAAGGTTTGTTCTTGTCCCGGAATGTGGTCTCCCTTGGCGAATGTTCCGTGTGAGCTTGAAAAGAATGTGTATCCTGCTGTTGTTGGATGAAGTAGTCTATAAATGTCAATTATATCCTGATGATTGATGGTGCTGGTCAGTTCAACTATGTCCTTACTGGTTCTCTGCCTGCTGGCTCTGTCCGTTTCTGGGAAAGGGTTGTCAAAGTCTCCAACTATGACAGTGGATTGATCTGTTGGTCTTTGCAGTTCTATCACTTTTCTGCTCATGCAGTTTGATGCTCTGTTGTTAGGTGCGTACACATTAAAGATTGCTATGTCTTCTTGGAGAGCTGTCCCTTTATCATTGTGTAATGCCCCTCACTATCCCTGATCACTTTCCTTACTTTGAAGTCTGCTCTGTCTGAAATTAACATAGCTACTTCTGCTTTCTTTTGATTAGTGTTTACATGGTAAATCTTTCTCCATCCATTTACTTCTTTGTTTGTTTCTTTTGAGCTGCGCCGCACAGTATGTGGGATTTTAGTTCCCTAACCAGGGATGGAACCTGTGCCCCCTGCAGTGGAAGTGCAGAGTCCTAACCACTGGACCACGTCCCCCATCCATTTACTTTTAATCTATAACTGTATATTTAAAGTGGGTTCTTACAGACCACGTATAATTGTTTCTTGTTGTTTGATCCACTGTGACAGTCTCTCTTTTAATTGGTGTATTTAGACCATTGGCATTCAAAGTGATTATTGATATAGTTGGATTGATATCTACAGTATTTATTACCATTTTCTATTTGTTGCCCTTTTTCTTTTCTTCTTCTCTTTTTCTGCTTTTTTGTTTCTGTGTGTGTGTGTGTGTGTGTGTGTGTGTTTTAAGCAGCTAAAGGTAGGGAGTTTAATCAGCATGAATTAAGGGTGAATTAATTCAGTGCTCACACATATGTTGGTTTAGAGCCTGACATGAACATGCTTTGATAAAAGTAAACTTAAGATACATATTTTCACAGGGTATATGTCCAGTAGTGGGATGGCTGGGTCGTATGGTAGTTCTATGTTTAGTTTTTTAAGGAACCTCCATACTGTTCTCCATAGTGACTGTATCAATTTACATTCCCACTAACAGTGCAAGAGGGTTCCCTGTTCACTGCAGCACTATTTACAATAGCCAGGACATGGCAGTGACCTACATGTCCATCGACAGATGAATGGATAAAGAAGATGTGGTACATATATAGAATAGAATATTATTCAGCCATAGAAAGGAACCAAATTGGGTCATTTATAGATATGTGGATGGACCTAGAGACTGTCATACAGAGTGAAGTAAGTCAGAAAGAGAAAAATAAACATCATATATTAATGCATATATGTGGAATCTAAAAAAATGGTACAGATGAACTTATTTGCAAAGCAGAAATAGAGACACAGACATAGAAAACAAACATATGGAGACCAAGGGGGGAAGTGGGGGGTGGGATGAATTGGGAGATTGGGACTGACATATATATACTACTATGTATAAAATAGATAACTAATGAGAACCTGCTGTATAGCACAGGGAACTCTGCTCGGTGCTCTGTGGTGAGCTAAATGGGAAAGAAATCCCAAAAGGAGAGGATATGTGTGTACATATGGCTGGTTCACTTTGCAGAAACCATCACAACGTGGTGAAGCAACTATACCCCAATTAAAAAATATATATGTTTTCATAAATTGATGGGATATTCACTTACTGGCCCATTTCCAAGTTTTAAAAATTCTCAGTTTTTAAATTACTCTCTCCTGAAGCTCACTTCTTTTATCTATTTTCACTTTTATTAAGGTATAACTGACAAAATTGTAAGGTATTTAAGTGTACAGAATGATGATTTGATATCTGTATACATTGTCAATGAATTGCCCCCATTGAGCTAATTAATACATCTGTCACCTCACATATTTACCTTTATTTTTAAAGTGAGAATACTTAAGTTCTACTCTCTTAGCAAATTTCAGTTACATAGCACAGTGTTATCAACTGTGGTCACTATGGTATACAGCAGATCCTCAGACCTTGTTCACCTTGTTACTGAAAGCTTGTGCCCGATTACCAGACTCTCCCTATTTCCTTCACCCCCACAGCCCCTGGCAACCACTTTCCTACTGTTTCTCTGAGTTCAGATTTTTTTAGATTCCACATATGAGTGATACCATGAAGTATTTGTCCAGCTTCTTTCACTTAGCAGAATGCCTTCCAGGTTCATCCATGTTGTTGCAAATGGCAAGATTTCTTTCTTTTTCATGGCTGAATAATACTCCATTGTGTGTGTGAATATATAAAATCACATTTTCCTCATCTATTCCTCTGTCAATGGATAGGTTCTTTCCATATCTTGGTTATTGTGATAATGCTGCAGTGAACATGGGAGTATAGGTATCTCTTTGAGACAATGGTTTCATTTCCTTTAGATATAAACCCAGATGTAGAATTGCTGGATCATATGGTAGTTCTATCTTTAATTTTTTGAGGAGCTCCACTGTGTCTGTCCCACTAACTGTGTACAGAGTTTCCCTCTTCTCCACATCCTCGCCAGCTTTTGTTACTGCTTATCTTTTTGATAATACATATCCTAACAGGTGTGAGGTGATATCTCATTGTGGTTTTGATTTGCATTTCCCTGATGATTAGTGATATTGAGCACTTTTTCATGTACTTATTGGCCATTTATATGTCTTCTTTGGAAAAATATCTATTCAGGGTCTTTGCCCAGTTTAAATTGGGTTGTTTTTGTTATTATTTTTGCTATTGAGTTGTATGAGTTCTTTATATATTTTACATATTAATCCCTTATTAGATAAGTGGTTTACAGACATTTTATCCAGTTCTATAGTATATCTTTTCATTTTGTTGATGGTTTCCTTTGCTGTGTGGAAGCTTTTTAGTTCAATGTAGTCCTTCTTACTTATTTTTGCTTTTGTTGCCTTTGCTTTTGGTGTCTAATCCGTAAAATTATTGGCAAGACCAGTGTCTCAAGGAGCTTTCATTCTTATGCAGGTGGCTATCAAGTTTTCCCAGCACTGTTTTGAAGAGATTATCTTTTCCCCATTGTCTATTCTTGGCTTATTTGTTGAAAATTAGTTGACCTCATATGTATGGGTTAATTTCTAGGCTCTCCATTCTGTTCCATTGATCTATGTGTCTGTTTTTATGCCAATTCCATACAGTTTTGATTACTCTAGTTTGAAATCAGGAAGTGTGATGCCTCTAGCTTTGTTCTTCTTTATCAAGATTGCTGTGGTTATTTGGGGTCTTTTGTGGTTCCATACAAATTTTAGGATTGTTTTTTCTATTTCTGTGAAAAATGCCATTGAAATTTTGATAGTGATTGCATTGTACCTGTAGCTTTCTTCGGGTAGTATGAACATTTAAACAATACTGATTCTTCCTATCCGTGAACACGGGATATCTTTCCATTTGTTTGTGTCTCCTTCAATTTCTTTCATTAGTATCTTTTAGTTTTCAATGTACAGATCTTTCACCTCCTTGGTTAAATTTATTCCTAGGTTTTTTTTTTTTTGATATAATTATAAATGGGATTGTTTTCTTAATTTCTCTTTCTGATAGTTCATTGTTGGTGTATAGAAATGCAACTGATTTTTGTTGATTTTGTATCCTGCAACTTTACTAATTTTGTTTATTAGTTCTAACAGTTTTTGGTGGAGTCTTTAGGGTTTTCTATATATAGTGTCATGTCATCTTCAAATGGAGACATTTTTACTTCTTCCTGTCCAATTTGGATGCCTTTTCTTTCTTTTTCTTTCCAAATAGCTGTCCTGGGACTTTTAGGACTGTGTTGAATAAAAGTGGTAAGAGGGGCATCCTTGTCTTGTTCCTGATCTTAGAGGAAAAACTTTTAGCTTTTCACCATTGAGTATGATGTTAGATGTGGGCTTGTCATATATGGCTTTTATTATGTTGTGGTATGTCCCACCTATGCCCAGTTTTTTGAGAGGTTTTATAATGGTAGGTAGTTGAATTTTATCAAATGCTTTTTCTGCGTATATTGAGATGATCATATGATTTTCATCCTTCATTTTGTTAGTGTGGCGTATTACATTTATGGATTTGCTAAGTTGAACCATCCCTGCATCCCAGGAATAAATCCCACTTGATTATGGTGTGTGATCCTCTTAATGTATTTTTTTTAATTTTTAATTTTATATTAGAGTATAGTTGATTCACAATGTTGTGTTAGTTTCAGGTGTACAGCAAAGTGACTTAATTATACATATTCATATATCTATTCTTTTTCAAATTCTTTCCCATGTAGGTTATTACAGAGTATTGAGTAGAGTTCCCTGTGCTGTACAGTAGGTTCTTGTTGATTGTCTGTTTTACATTTAGTAGCGAGCATATGCCAATCCCAACCTTCCAATTCATACCCTCCCCCGACCTTTCCCCCTAATGTATTGTTGAATTGATTTGCTAATATTGTATTGAGGATTTTCCAACTATGTTCATTAGGGATATTGGCCTGTGATTTTCTTTTCTTGTAGTGTTCTTGTCTGGCTTAGGTATCAGGGTAATGCTGACCTCTTGTAGAATGAGAAATGAATTTGGAAGAGTTCCCTCCTCTTCTGTTTTTGGAAGAATTTGAGAAGGTTTGGTATGAATTCTTTAAATTTTTGGTGGAATTTGTCAGTGAAGCAGTTTGGTCCTGGACTTTTCTTTGTTGGGAGGTTTTTGATTACTGATTCAATCTCCTAATAGTAATTGGTCTGTTCAGATTTCTTGTATCTTCATGATTTATTCTTGGTAGGCTCTGTGTTTCTAGGAATTTATCAATTTCTTCTAGGTTATCCAATTTGTTGGCATATAATCATTCATACTGTCTCTTATGATCCTTTGTGTGATATCAGTTATAATAGCTCCTCTTTCATTTAAAATTTTATATATTTCAGTCCTCTTCTTGGTAAGTCTAGCTAAAGATTTGTCTATTTTGTTTATCTTTTAAAAAAGGAAACTCGTTGATCTTTTCTGTTGTCTTGTTAGTATCTATCTCATTTATTTCCTTCCTTCTACTAACTTTGGGCTAATTTGTTCTTCTTTTTCTAGTTCCTTGAGGTGCAAAGTTAGATTTGCTTATTTGAGATATTCGTTTTTTCTTAATGTAGGCAGTATTACCGTAAACTTCCCTCTTAGAACTGCTTTTGCTGCATCCCATAAGTTTTGGTGTGTTGTATTTCCATTTTTGTGTGTCTCAAGATATTTTTTGATTTCCCTTTTGAATTCTTCTTTGACCCATTGGTTGTTTGGGAGCATGTTGTTTAATCTCCACATATTTGTGAATTTTCCAGTTTTCTTCTTGTAATTGATTCCTAGTTTCATACCATTGCTATGAGAAAAGATGTTTGATATGATTTCAGTCTTCTTAAATTTATTAAGACTTGTTTTGTGGTTTAACATATGACCTATCCTGGAGAATGTTCCTTGAGTTCTTGAGAAAATGTATATACTCTGCTGCTGTTGCCTGAAATGTTGTACAGGTCTGTTAATCCATCTGGTCTAATGTGTAGTTTAAGTCAAGTGTCGCCTTATGATTTTCTGCCTGGATGACTTATCCATTGTTGAAAATTGGCTATTGAAGTCCCCTACAGTTATTGGATTGCTGTCTATTCCTCTCTTCAGCTCTCTTAATATTTTCGATAGTATTTAGGTGCTCTGTCTTTTGAGGTTTTAATTGAGCATGTTATATGACTCCATTTTCTCAGCATAGCAGTTATACTTGCTCTTTTTTGCTTTTTAAATTGGTTTCCGTACAGTTTTCAATGTGTATTTACAGCTATTCCGAGTCTGTTTTCATCTAACACTCTTAGGTTTCATGGTTAGTGTGAGCACTTTAGGATAACAGGGTAATCCTGATTTCTCCCTCCTGTCCCTTGTATCATCATTTTCATTCATTTTATTATATATAAGTATAGATACACATACGTACATAAGCATACATGGTTAAATACTGTGTTGCTATTATTTTGGACAAGATGTTAAATTGATTAAGAATAGGAAAAATAAAAGTTTTAGTTTTATCTTCATTTATTTCTGTTTCAGTGATTTTCTTTATGCAGATCCGTGTTTCTGATCTACAGGCAGACCTCAGAGATATTACAGGTTCAGTTCCAGACCACCGCAATAAAGCAAGTTGCACGAATTTTTTGGTTTCCCAGTGCATATAAAAGTTTTGTTTACACTGTGCTGTAGTCTGTTAGGTGTGCAGTAGCATTATGTCTAAAACAGCAATGTACATACCTTAATTAAAATATACTTTATTGCTAAAAACTGCTAACCATCATCTGAGCCTTCAGTGAGTTCTAATCTTTTTGCAATAGTAACATCAAAGATGTTAATCACAGATTACCATAACAAATACAATAATAATGAAAAAGTTTGAAATGTTGCGAGAATTACCAAAATGTGACACACAGACACAAAGTGAGCAAAGGCTTTTGGAAAATGGTGCCGATAGGGTTGCTCGATGCAAGGTTGCCACAGCCTTCAATTTGTAAAAAGTACGGTATCTGTGAAGCACAATAAAATGAGATCTGCCTGTATATCATTTTCCTTCTTTCTAAAGAACTTTTTAACATTTCTTGCAAAGCAGGTCTACTGGCAACAAGTTCCCTCTATTTTGTTTGTCTGAGAAAGTCTTTATTTCTCCTTCACTTCTGAAGGATAATTTCACAGGGTGCAGAATTCTAGGTTGGTGGGGTTTTTTCTCTCAACACTTTAAATATTTCACTCCACTCTCTTCTTGCTTGCATGGTTTCTGAGAATTCAGATGAAATTTTATCTTTGTTCCCCAGTAGGTAGGTGTCTTTTCTCCCCAGCTTCTTTCAGGATTTTTTCTTTATCTTTTGAGTGTCTGTAGTTTGAAAATGACATGCCTAGTTTTACTTTTTTTTTTTTTTCCCCACATTTATCTTGCTTGGTGTGCTCTGCACTCCTGGATCTGTGGGTTGGTGTTTGACATTAATTTCGGGAAATTCTATCATTAGTTTTTCAACTACTTCTTCTGATCCCACCTCTCATTCTTCTCCTGGTACTTCCGTTTTGTGTCTACTATACCTTTTGTTGTCCTACAGCCCTTGAATATGTTTTTGTATTTTTTAGCCTGTTTTCTGTGCTTTTCAGCTTTGGAGGTTTCTGTTGTCATTTCCTCAAGCTTGGAGGCTTGTTGCTCAGCTATGTCCTAACTAACGAGCCCATTGAAGACATCCTTCGTTTCTGTTACATTGTTTTTCATCTTGAGCATTTTTTTTTTTGGTTCTTTTCAAGAATTTTCCTTTCTCTGCTTACATTGCCCATCTGTTCCTGCATGCTGTCTGCTTTATCCATTAGAGCCCTGAGCATATGAATCACAGTTGTTAAATTCCCAGCCTGATAATTACAGCATCCCTGCTGTGTCTGAGTCTGGTTCTAAGCCTTGCTGTGTGTCTTATACTGTTAGTATGTCTTGTGGTTTTCTCCTGATAGCCAGGCTTGATGACTGGATAAAGGTTCAGTGCAAACAGGCCTGTAGTGATGTGGTGGTGAGATGTGGGTTGGGGAGTGTTCTGTAGTCCTTCTGGGGTCTCAGTGTTCAGTGAGCCTGGGCCTCTGCACTGTGAACTTCACAGGTGCTTCTCAGTTTCTTTTCCTCTTTTAGGTGGGACAGGATGGCTGGAGGGGGCTCAAGTTGGATATTTCTCGTTCTCCAGCTGGTTAGGTTCTGTTAACTAGTTTCTCCTGAGTGCAGACCCTGTTAAGAAGAACAGAATACTCTGGTGTATTTCAAATGCTTCCTTTCGAACTTGTCAGAAGCACGAGGGGGCTTTTCTCTGACGTTTACTGTGGGGACCCTTGTGACTGAGCCCATCTGGAGCTTTGACTCTCAGGCTTGTCCACAGTGGGCCCCAGCAACTTGTCAACCACAGTTCACGTTTCCTCCCCTGGCAAGTTGTGATTCTCTGTACGATCCTCCTCGACTTATGATGGGGCTGCATTCCGACACACCCATCATAAGTTGAAAATATCAAAGTCCAAAATGCAGGGACTTCCCTGGTGGCGCAGTGGTTAAGAATCCGCCTGCCAATGCAGGGGACACGGGTTTGAGCCCTGGTCCGGGAAGATCCCACATGCCGCAGAGCAGCTAAGCCTGTGAGCCACAACTACTGAGCCTGTGCTCTAGAGCCCACGTGCCACAACTACCGAAGCCCGCACGCCTAGAGCCTGTGCTCCGCAACAAGAGAAGCCACCACAACGAGAAGCCTGTGCACCGCAACGAAGAGTAGCCCCCACTCGCTGCAACTAGAGAAAGCCCGCGTGCAGCAACGAAGACCCAACACAGTCAAAAATAAATAAATAAATTTATAAACAAAAAACTTCAAAATGCACATAACACACCTAAGTTCCTGAACATCACAGCTGAGCCTTGCCTGCCTTAAATGTGCTCAGAGCACTCACATGAGCCTACAGTTGGGCAAAATCATAACCAAAGCCCATTTGATAATAAAGCGTTGACTATCTCATGTAATTGACTCAGTACTGTACTGGAAGTGGCGTTCACCCTAGCAATCTCATGGCTGACAGGGCTGTGGCTTGTGTGGCTCATGCGTTGCACTGTGTATCGCTAGCTGGGAAAAGATCAAAATTCAAAATCTGAGGCATAGTTTTTACTGAATTCCTATTGCACCGTTGTAAAGTTGAACCATCATAAGTAGGGGACCGTCTGTATTAGTCTCTCAATTTCTCCTATTTGGGGGCAGCAGTTTGCTCCGTGACCTCATTTCTCTTACGGATCTAGGAAGAGTTCTTGATGTTTCAGTTTGTTCAGCTTTTTACTTGTTAGGACAGAATGGCAACTTCCCCCTAAGAGCAGGAGTGATGCAGGGAGGGCCGCTCCACCACTTCTACTCCATATTGTACTGGGAAACCTAACCAGTGCAAAAGGGAGAGAAGAAGTGAAAGGCACACAGAACGAAGACAAAGAAATAAACCATCCCTTTCTCAAACAGCATGATTGTCTCTGTAGAAAATCCCAAGGAATCTCCAAAAACTTTCCTAGACTAGTAGGCAAGTTTAAGAAGATCACAAAGTCAACATACAAAAACCAGTCATATTCTTATATAAATACTAGCACTGTACAACACTATTTACAGTACCTCCAAAATGATGAAATCTGACAAAACGTGCAAGATCTGTATGCTGAAAACTACGTGATGCCGGTAGATACACATTGTTCATGGGCTGGAAGACAACCTTCTAAGGGTGTCTCTTCTCCCCAGATTAATCTGTAGATTTAATACGATTCCAGTAAAAATCTAAGCAGGAGTTTTTGTAGATAAGCTCATTGTAAAATTTATGTGGAATGTAAACAAACTAGAATAGCTGATACAATTTTTAAAAGAACAAAATTGGAAGACTTATAGTACCTGACTTTAAAACTTAGTATAAAGCTCTGGTAGTCAAGACTGTGAAACTAGTGAAACGATAAACACGTAAGTCGATGGAACAGAATAGACAGTATATTCCTACAAATACGGTCAACTGATTCTTAACAGAGGGGCAAAGTTAATTTAATGGAGAAAAGATAGTCTTTTCACCTAATTATATTGGAACAGTTGGCCATCCATGTGCAAAAAAAAAAAAGAACTTCATCTTTAAGCCTCATACCTCATACTAAACAATGAACTCAAAATTGATTACAGATCTAATTGCTTAGAACATAAAACTATAAAACTCTCAGAAGAAATCACAGGAGAAAGTGTTCCTGGGTTAGTCAAAGGGTTTTTAGGTGTGACTCTAAAAGCATAATCCATTAAAGAAAAAGTTGATAAATTGGACTTCGTCAAAAGTAAAAATGTCTGTCCTGTAAAAGAGTGTTAAGAGAATGAAAAGACAGGCTAAGGTTAGGAGAAAATATTTGCAAATCACATATCCAGTGTGTATCCTGACTATACAAAGAATTCTCAAAATTCAACACTCCCGAGGGGCACCTAGGGGCGCTGGGCCGCTCTTGACTTCGGTGCAACGTGACCTCTGTGGCACTCCTGCTTTGATGTTCCACTTTTTTTTTCTTTGTTGTTAAATAAACATCAACATTTTATTCAAAATTAGGCCAGGAAATTGACATAGTCAAATATAATCTAGGAACAGTTACTTTTTTTTTTTTTAACATCTTTATTGGACTATAATTGCTTTAGAATGGTGTGTTGGATGCTGCTGTGTAACAAAGTGAATCAGCTATATGTGTACGTATATCCCCACATCCCCTCCCTCTTGCGTCTCCCTCCCACCCTCCCTATCCCACCCCTCTAGGTGGTCACGAAGCACCGAGCTGATCTCCCTGTGTCATGCAGCTGCTTCCCACTAGCTATCTATTTTACGTTTGGTAGTGTATATATGTCCATGCCACTCTCTCACTTCGTCCCAATTTACCCTTCCCCCTCCCCGTGTCCTCAAGTCCATACCCTATCTCTGTGTCTTTATTCCTGTCCTGCTCCTAGGTTCATCAGAACCTTTTTTTTCTTTTTGTGATTCCATACATATGTGTTAGGATACGGTATTTGTTTTTCTCTTTCTGACTGACTTCACTCTGTATGACAGACTCTAGGTGCATCCACCTCACTACAAATAACTCAGTTTTGTTTCTTTTTATGGCTGAGTAATATTCCATTGTATACATGTGTCACATCTTCTTTCTCCATTCATCTGTTGATGGAAACTTAGGTTGCTTCCATGTCCTGGCTATTGTAAATAGTGCTGCAGTGAACATTGTGGTACATGACTCTTTGAATTATGGTTTTCTCAGGCTATATGCCCAGTAGTGGGATTGTTGGGTCATATGGTAGTTCTATTTTTAGTTTTTTAAGGAACCTCCATACTGTTCTCCATAGTGGCTGTATCAATTTACATTCCCACCAACAGTTCAAGAGGGTTCCCTTTTCTCCACATCCTCTCAAGCATTTATTTTTTGTAGATTTTTTGATGACTGGTGTGAGGTGATACCTCACTGTAGTTTTGATTTGCATTTCTCTAATGATTAGTGATGTTGAGCATCTTTTCGTGTGTTTGTTGGCAGTCTGTATATCTTCTTTGGATAAATGTCTATTTAGTTCTTCTGCCCATTTTTGGATTGGGTTGTTTGTTTTTTTTATATTGAGCTGCATGAGCTGCTTGTATATTTTAGAGATTAATCCTTTCTCAGTTGCTTCATTTGCAAATATTTTCTCCCATTCTGAGGGTTGTCTTTTGGTCTTATTTATGGTTTCCTTTGCTGTGCAAAAGCTTTGAAGTTTCATTAGGTCCCATTTGTTTATTTTTGTTTTCATTTCCATTTCTCTAGGAGGTGGGTCAAAAAGGATCTTGCTCTGATTTATGTCACAGAGTGTTCTGCCTATGTTTTCCTCTAAGAGTTTTATACTGTCTAGCTTTGCATTTAGGTCTTTAATCCATTTTGAGTTTATTTCTGGGCATGGTGTTAGGAAGTGTTCTAATTTCATCCTTTTACATGTAGCTGTCCAGTTTTCCCAGCACCACTTTTGAAGAGGCTGTCTTTTCTCCATTGTATAATCTTGCCTCCTTTATCAAAGATAAGGTGACATGTGTGCGGCTTTATCTTTGGGCTTTCTATATCCTGTTCCATTGATCTATATTTCTGTTTTTATGCCAGTACCATACTGTCTTGATTACTGTAGCTTTGTAGTTTAGTCTGAAGTCCGGGAGCCTCATTCCTCCAGCTCTGTTTTTCTTTCTGAAGATTGTTTTGGCTATTTGGGGTCTTTTGTGTTTCCATACAAATTGTGCAATTTTTTGTTCTAGTTCTGTGAAAAACGCCATTGGTAGTTTGACAGGGATTGCATTGAATCTGTAGATTGCTTTGGGTGGTACAGTCATTTTCACAATGTTGATTCTTCCAATCCAAGAACATGGTATATCTCTCCATCTGTTTGTATCATCTTTAATTTCTTTCATCAGTGTCTTATAGTTTTCTGCATACAGGTCGTTTGTCTCCTTAGGTAGGTTTATTCCTAGGTATTTTAATTTTTATGTTGCAATAGTAAATCGCAGTGTTTCTTTAATTTCTCTTTCAGATTTTTCATCATTAGTGTATAGGAATGCAGGAGATTTCTGTGCATTAATTTTGTATCCTGCTACTCTACGAAATTCATCAATTAGCTCTCGTAGTTTTCTGGTAGCATCTTTAGTATTCTCTATGTATAGTATCATGTCATCTGCAAACAGTGACAGTTCTTCTTTTCTGCTTTGGATTCCTTTTATTTATTTTTCTTCTCTGATTGCTGTGGTTAAAACTTCCAAAACTATGTTGAATAACAGTGGTGAGAGTGGGCAACCTTGTCTTGTTCCTGATCTTAGAGGAAATGGTTTGAGTTTTTCACCATTGAGGACGATGTTGACTATGGGTTTGTCATATATGGCCTTTATTATGTTAAGGTAGGTTCCTTGTATGCCTACTTTCTGGAGGCTTTTTATCATAAATGGGTGTTGAATTTTGTCAAAAGCTTTTTCTGCATCTATTGAGATTATCATATGGTTTTTATCCTTCACTTTGCTAATATTGTTTATCACATTGATTGATTTGCATATATTGAAGAATCCTTGCATTCCTGGGATAAACCCCACTTGATCATGGTGTATGATCCTTTTAATTGTGCTGTTGGATTCTGTTTGCTAGTATTTTGTTGAGGATTTTTGCATCTGTGTTCATCAGAGATATTGGCTGTAGTTTTCTTTTTTTGTGATATCGTTGTTTGGTTTTGGTATCAGGGTGATGGTGGCCTCGTAGAATGAGTTTGGGAGTGTTCCTTCCTCTGCTATATTTTGGAAGAGTTTGAGAAGGATAGGTGTTAGCTCTTCTCTAAATGTTTGATAGAATTCGCCTGTGAAGCCATCTGGTCCTGGGCTTTTGTTTGTTGGAAGATTTTTAATCCCAGTTTCAATTTCAGTGCTTGTGTTTCGTCTGTTTATATTTTCTGTTTCTTCCTGGTTCAGTCGTGGAAGGTTGTGCTTTTCTAAGAATTTGTCCATTTCTTCCAGGTTGTCCATTTTATTGGCATAGAGTTGCTTGTAGTAATCTCTCATGATCCTTTGTATTTCTGCAGTGTCAGTTGTTACTTCTCCTTTTTCATTTCTATTTCTGTTGATTTGAGTCTTCTCCCTTTTTTTCTTGGTGAGTCTGGCTAACGGTTTATCAATTCTGTTTATCTTTTCAAAGAACCAACTTTTAGTTTTATTGATCTTTGCTATCGTTTCCTTCATTTCTTTTTCATTTATTTTTGATCTGATCTTTATGATTTCTTTCCTTCTGCTAACTTTGGGGGTTTTCTGTTCTTTCTCTAATTGCTTTAGGTGTAAGGTTAGGTTGTTTGAGATTTTTCTTGTTTCTTGAGGTAGGATTGTATTGCTATAAACTTCCCTCTTAGAACTGCTTTTGCTGCATCCCATAGGTTTTGGGTCATTGTGTTTTCATTGTCATTTGTTTCTAGGTATTTTTTTATTTCCTCTTTGTCTTTTCAGTGATCTCTTGGTTATTTAGTAGTGTATTGTTTAGCCTCCATGTGTTCGTATTTTTTACAGACTTTTTTCCTGTAATTGATATCTAGTCTCATAGGTTGTGGTCAGAAAAGATACCTGATACAATTTCAATTTTATTAAATTTACTAGGGCTTGATTTGTGACCCAGGATATGATGTATCCTGGAGAATGTTCTATGAGCACTTGAGAAGAAAGTATTCTGTTTGTTTTTGGATGGAATATCATATAAATATCAATTAAGTCCATCTTGTTTAATGTGTCATTTAAAGCTTGTGTTTCCTTATTTATTTTCATTTTGGATGATCTGTCTATTGGCAAAAGTGGGGTTTTAAAGTCCCGTACCATTATTGTGTTACTGTTGATTTCCCCTTTTATGGGTGTTAGCATTTGCCTTATGTATTGAGGTGCTCCTGTGTTGGGTGCATATATATTTACAATTGTTATATCTTCTTCTTGGATTGATCCCTTGATCATTATGTAGTGTCCTTCTTTGTCTCTTGTAATAGTCTTTATTTTAAAGTCTGTTTTGTCTGATATGAGAATTGCTACTCCAGCTTTCTTTTGATTTCCATTTGCATGGAATATCTTTTCCCATCACCTGACTTTCAGTCTGTATGTGTCCCTAGGTCTGAAGTGGGTCTCTGTAGACAGCATACATATGGGTCTTGTTTTTGTATCCATTCAGCCAGTCTATGTCTTTTGATTGGAGCATTTAATCCATTCACGTGTAAGGTAATTATCGATATGTATGTTCCTATTACCATTTTCTTAATTGTTTTGGGTTTGTTTTTGTAGTTTTTTTCCTCCTCTTGTGTCTCCTGTCTGGAGTAGTTCCTTTAGCATTTGTTGTAAAGCTGGTTTGGTGGTGCTGAATTCTCTTAACTTTTGCTTATCTGTAAAGGTTTTAATTTCTCCATTGAATCTGAATGAGATCCTTGCTGGGTAGAGTAACCTTGGTTGTAGGTTTTTCCCTTTCATCACTTTAAGTATGTCCTGCCACTCCCTTCTGGCTTGCAGAGTTTCTGCTGAAAAATCATCTGTTAACCTTATGGGGATTCCCTTGTATGTTATTTGTTGCTTTTCCCTTGCTGCTTTTAGTATTTTTTCTTTGTATTTAATTTTTGATAGTTTGATTGGTATGTGTCTTGGTGTGTTTCTCTTTGGGTTTATCCTGTATGGGACTCTCTGTGCTTCCTGGACTTGATTGACTATTTCCTTTCCCACGTTAGGGAAGTTTTCAACTATAATCTCTTCAGATATTTTCTCAGACCCTTTCTTTTTCTCTTCTTCTTCTGGGACCCCTATAATTCGAATGTTGGTGCATTTAATGTTGTCCCAGAGGTCTCTGAGACTGTCCTCAATTCTTTTCATTCTTTTTTCTTTGTTCTGCTCCCTGGAGGTTATTTCCACCCTTTTATCTTCCAGCTCACTTATCCGTCCTTCTGCCTTAGTTATTCTGCTATTGATTCCTTGTATTTTTAATTTCACTAATTGTGTTGTTCATCACTGTTTGCTCTTTACTTCTTCTAGATCCTTGTTCAATGCTTCTTGTATTTTCTCCATCTGTTTCTGAGATTTTGGATCATCTCTACTATCATTACTCTGAATTCTTTGTCCGGTAGGTTGCGTATTTCGTCTTCATTTATTTGGTCTTGTAGGTTTTTACCTTGCTCCTTTGTCTGTAACATATTTTTTTGTCGTTATATATATATTTTTTGATGGGTGGTGCTGTATTCCTGTCTTACTGGTTGTTTGGCCTGACATGTCCAGCAGTGGAGTTGGCAGGCAGTTGGATAGAGCTGGGTCTTGGTGCTGAGACGAAGACCTCCTGGAGGCCTGGCTCCAATTGATATTCCCTGGGGTCTGAGGTTCTCTGTTAGTCCAGTGGTTTGGACTCCAAGCTCCCACCACGGGAGCTCGGGCCTGACCTCCAGCCTGGGAACCAGGATCCTGCAAGCTTCATGGCACATTAAAAAAAAAAAAAAGGAAGAAATAAAGAAAAAAAGGAGCAGTACAATATCAAAGAATGAAAAACAAAATAAAATTAGAAAGATAAAAAATATATTAGGAAAAATAAAACTATAATTGAAACAACTGCAACAAGGTAAAATAAAACCACAGCAGAAAAAAGAAAAAAAAAGTGGGGGGGGGGGAGCAACAAGCCAGGAGGAGAGATCACTAACGAAGTATAAAGAATAAAATAAAATTAGAAAAATAAAAGGTTTATTAGGAAAAACAAAAATCTAAAAGAATCAATGACAGTGAATCAACAAGGTAAAATGGAACCCCAATCTAAAAGAGGACAAAAGAAAAAGAAAAAAAAAAAAAAGCCTTGGCTATGAGGGTGGAGTTCTGGTGAAGGTGGAATAGGCAGGGGTGGGGTTTAGGGTGGGGCGGGACCTAGGTGGGTGGGGGGTGACGTTTGAGCGTGGGGTGGGTCCTCTGCTTAGGGTGGAAGGGGAGAGGCAGCACGTGGAATGGAGGGCGTCTGCAGTGTGGAGCTAAGGAGTTTGGAGGTAGGGCCCTGATTGGGGGTGTGTGGGTGGGGTTTAGACCCAGCGCATTGGGGCAGGTCTCAGAGGGGGTCTTCGAATGTAGGGGTGTGGCTTGGGCTCTGCACAGCAGGAGGGAGGCTGGGAGGGCAGAGGATCAGGCTGGGCTTCTGGGGGCCCAAGTGGGCAGGGGAGACCTGGCCACACGCTCCCTTTTGATCCTTTGCCCTCCCAACGGTCCCCCAATTTCCCCTTTCGGGTGTGAGATCCCTTCCCCTCCCCCAGGCGCCCCTTAGGGGAGCCAATCCTGTCCCACCTCTGCTTCTCCTTCCCCCTCACTCCCCCCACTTCCTGCCGGTCGTTGAGGGTTCCTCCCGTCCTCTTAGGTGTCCGTGGGTCCCCACCGGTGCCTGGTAGGTGCCCTAGTTGTGTGGAGACGCAAATTCCGCGTCCTCCTAGTACGCCATCTTGACTCCGCCCCCGGTGTTCCACGTTTTTAAGAAGTGACTTCAGCCAACTTAAAGGGTGGTGAGAATCCTGAGGATACCCCAGACCAGGTTGATATTGTTGGAGAGTTAACACCCTGAAACACTTGAGGGCTTTAGGAACGTGGGGACAGCTGACTGCTGAGTGAGTGGGGTGGGCGAGAGGCTGGTTTCCCGCCCATTAGCCACGCCCAGTTCCGAGCTCCACGCGGCTCGATGGGGCTTAAACCCAGGCTGTGACTGGACTCGGTGACCACTGCCGTGTGGGCGCAAGAGAAGCCCTCCCCTGGGCCGGGCAGCTCAGCCCGTTATGTGCCTCTGGAGGTGACAGACGTGAAGACCCCAGAATCTGAGCAGCGAGGGGGCTGCACAGACACGGTGTCTCCTGTGCGTCTCCCTCCCTGCAGTTTGAGTTCATGATCGAGTCCATCCTCTATGCCCGGGACGCGTGGCTGAAGGAGGACGGGGTCATCTGGCCGACCACGGCCGCGCTGCACCTGGTGCCCTGCAGCGCCGACAGGGACTACCGCAGCAAGGTGCTCTTCTGGGACAACGCCTACGAGTTCGACCTCAGTGCCCTCAAGTGAGTGTCACCGGGCGCTCCCGGGCTGCGGGAGCATGCGGGGCGGGCTGCAGGTCTCAGAGCTGCCACCGTGCTGAGCTCAGTTTGCTCACGTGACTAAGAAGTTTGCACGTTGCCTTACAGGTCTTTAAACCAACAGATGTGATGGGAAATTGAAGTGTCCCATTTATAAGACCCCAAATATAATGGGAAAAATAAAGTCATGTTTATAAATGCGTGGGCTGTTAAAACAAATGGATGTTCCCACTAAGAGCCGCAACTTTTCAACCGGAGTCAGAAGACGTGTTAGTGAAGGCATCGCTGGCATTTGGCAAAGAAAGCGGTGCTCCACAAAAGTTCAGTTCCTCGTGTGTAACATACGTCAGGCTTGTGGTAGAGCTTCAGGTTTTAACATAAAACAGTCTTCTCTCAAGGCCTTCATGGTTGTCACATCGCCTCCTCTGAGAAGGATAGTGACACGTGTCGGCTGCGTCCCCTCTGAGGTGCCGTGGGACGTGGGCAGGAGAGACCCAGCAGCAGCCCTGGAATTAGGGAAGGGCCCCTTTGTCAGAGGCAGAAAGAAGCTTCTGTTCAATGAGCCTGGACACCTGCTAAGTGTCCAGCTGGGGAGTTGGCAGCAAGATGGGGGCCTCTGGGCCTTTTTGTCTTTTGTTAAAAAACTCAAAAAAAGAAAATGTATCAACATAAAGGTATGGAATCTTCCCTAGTCAATGTACTCTCAACCCAAATCCCAAAGGGGATGGAGAGGAAGGGTCTCCAACAGAGTCGTTCCGTGGTTCATGTAGGACTAATGTGTGGGAAGGGCTGGGAAGGTTTGAAAAGAGCAGGGGGTGGGGGTGGGGTGTGGTTTCTCATGCTGCCCGAATTAACGCTCCGTAATGAAAGCGACAAGGAAAGATGGAGGAAGCTCTGAACACGGTCTGTGGTGTCCGGAAAAGGCGCACCGTGAACTGGAGGGTGGGGGGATAACGTGCTGAGGCCGCACGTTATCCGGGACACTGGTTGGCCCCTTGGAGGAGATGTCTGTTCTCCTCTCACACCATTCGTTAACATTTAATTTCCCGTGGATTCCGTGTTCTCTGGGTGTGTGCTGAGACCCCGCGAGTAGGACACTGAGGGTCCCCGGAGGGCTGGCCGTCTCAGCCCCGCCTCTCGCCCGGTGAGTTAGAATTCCTGCTGACGCAGAGGAGGCGTGATAGCCTGAGATGTGGGTAAATGATATTGAGCAAAATTACTTTGACTTCTCCCCAGATCTTTAGCAATTAAGGAGTTTTTTTCGAAGCCCAAGTATAACCACATTTTGAAACCAGAAGACTGTCTCTCTGAGCCATGCACCATATTACAGCTGGACATGAGAACCGTGCAGATCGCCGACCTCGAGGTGAGAAGAGGTGACCCTTCCTTCCTGTTCAAATAAACAAGTTAAACTTGTTGCTATTGATTTTCCCACAGTCTTTTTTTTTTCCTATTCTGATTTTGTTTTTTGTATTTTTAGGTTATTTTCTTTATAGTTAACCTCTTTAACGTCTTCAGTTACTTTTAGATTTATGTGTAATATTCTCAGCATCTTCAGATTCAAATAAATTATATGTTTCATCATGGAATTTGAATTAAATTTTTTTTCTAAGTTTTTTTAACTCCCATTGATGATAAAATTCTTAAAATTCTTTTACTTACCCTCTGTGGCCACGAGGTGGCGTGTGTGGGCTCCGGACGACCCCATTATAAGGGCTGCTCTGAGGTGGAGGAAGCCCCTTCTGGAGCTTAGATGGGCAAAACCACGTGCAAACTGAACTTTTGAGGCTTCAGTTAGTTTGGGGATTGTAGGGACTCAGTCTGGAGCTTTATATTTGTACAAAGAATTGAGAAAAGGAAGTATTCCACCTGAATTTGGGGACAGAAAATTAGGCAGATGAGACCCAAATTGCTCAAAACCTTTTCTGATTATCTGCAGCCTTTGAGTTCAGGATGCAGGTTTTAACATTTACTTTCCCTAGGAGGAGATATGGTTTTTGATGTGTTCAGCTAAACTAGCAAGTTACAGATTTGTGGCATAACTACTGCAATAGACGGCGTGGCTGCCTGGGGCAGTGCTGTGGGATCCGGGACGGAGCCCCATGGAGGCGGGAGCTGCTTCCCCGGTCCCCAGCGCCCTTTTCTGACTCATTTGCTTGAACACAGATGATGAAAGGTGAGCTGCACTTTGACATCAAGAAGGCAGGCACCCTCCACGGATTCACAGCCTGGTTCAGTGTCCGGTTCCAGAACCTGGAGGAGGATGAGCCACAGCTGGTGCTGAGCACGGGCCCGCTGCACCCGTGAGTGTGCCCCTCCTTCTCCTGGGGCAGCACACAAAGCCTGGCAGAGCCTCGAGTTTCAAGATCTAGTAATATCGGGAGTGGGCCCAAATCTCTCCAGACGCGGTTGAGCCCTGGCCCAGGGGCGGGAGGGCTGGCGGTGAGTCCGGGTTGCCCCCCCTGGCATCGGGCTTCCTCGGGGCCGGGGTCAGGGGTCCCCGACACCCTGGATGGTCAGGCTTCACCTTCTCTCCGTGACCCCAAACGCTGCTGCAGCTCTTCACCATCTGACACAGAAACAGCCCACAGGGTTCCAGGGGCTTTTACCCCGACTTCTGGGGAAGGCAGATGTTTCCCGAGATGCATCTTCTGAGCAGTAAGGTTTCGAGGCTGCACGCTTGCTCCTGCATGTGGGGAAGCGCACCTTGTCTGTCGTGCTGCCGGACACAGTGGCCCCTCGGGGGGGCGCCACCTTCATTCGGGGACTTCCGCTGCCCCTTTCAGGGACGGCCCCAATGCTCCCCTGCACCATGTGATCGGCAGAAGTGAGCAAGGCCCAGGGAGGGGCGCAGATGCCTGAGTCAGACACCCCGCGGTCTTGGGGCCCAGGGGTCCTCAGCGTCCTTTGTGGAAGGCGAGCAGGAGAGCGAGCTGCCTGGCCAGAGCCTCCTTCCAGGGCCCGCAGGAGAGGGGCCTCAGGGGCCCCCACGAACTGTGTGTGCCCGGCGTTTCCCACCTGAGCGTCTGCGTGGGGTCATCCACACACAGGTGGCATGGGGACGGGATGGGGGGCAGGGCATGGGCCAGGGAGGGAGACCCCCATCACGGTGGCTGAGGGGGTGGCCCAGCGTCAGGGAGGATGTGACACGAAGGGGAGACACAGCAGAACCTCACTGCGGGGTGTGACCTGGGTCGTTTCAGGCGCTTGGGTGTGAGAGTCACAGGACTTACAGAATCCGGGGTGTCACTGCTCCCCCAAATGCTGCACTTGTTTGCTCACACTCAGCTGAACCTTCACAGGAATTACGACTTTTTTTGGACACGATTTCAGCAGCGTGTATCTCACTTTAACTGCAGAAACTAGAACCGTGGGCGTCAGCAGTTCAGAGAAGGTGGCTTTGGGTGGGCACTGCCGTGCCAGCTCGTGGAGGCTGGGTCGACCCCACGAGGGGCTGGGGACAGGCGGCCCCTGGGGACCTGGGTCTGGCCACGTGCCCCTGAGGCCCAGCCTCCTTGGCACCAGGGAGTCTGTGCAGCGTCCAGGAGGCCCCCCGGGTTGTGGGTCCACGCGGGTCCCATGAAGCCGTCTGATCACAGGGTGGGGGCATGGCAGTCCCGATGGGCTCCCTGAGGGGTGACACCACGCCCCTGTCTTGCAGCACCACCCACTGGAAGCAGGTGCTGTTCATGATGGACGAGCCCGTGTCCGTCCTCGCGGGAGACGTGGTCACAGGCTCAGTGGTGTTGCAGAGAAACCCCGTGTGGAGACGGCACATGTCTGTCACTCTGAGCTGGTCCGTCACTTCTAGACAAGACCCCGGGTCACAGAAAGTAAGATATTTAGCTGTGGAGTCACGGGCTGTGGTGCCAGTCCGGGCAGCTGGTGGGTCTGTGGCGGTTGCAGTGGCAGATGCCTAGTCCCACCCGGCGGACCCCGTGGCCAGAGCTGGGGCCGAGGGCCGGGCCATGGTGCAGCCTCGCTCCCCCCGCATGCCTTGCCGTGGGCAATGTGGACGTGCGGTGGAGTCGTGTTCTGGCCGTGGCAGCAGTTAGAGGGCTGAAGTGAGCATGTGGCCAGGCGGGGCCTTAGGGCTCACGGCTCACAGAGCCCACGGGAAATCCTCCTCTTCAGACTTAGGGTTAATGCAGGAGAGGGAAGAAAATAATCAAATGGTTTCCCTTTATTTTGTAGTACCTGTTTCGCGCTTTGCTTTATGCTGATTTACGTTAAAAAAGTTTAAATGTTTGTTGTTGAAAGTCTGCACCTGAATACCAGACTCTTGTCCACTATTAAATTATTATTAGGAAATACTGTGTGTTAATCAAACTGAAATGATTTATCATCTGATTGGTTTGTTTTCGTTGTCTTTCTCAGGTTGGAGAGAAAGTCTTTCCCATCTGGAGATGACAGGTGCAGCTCTGTGCGGGATGCAGCGTTGTGGAGGGACAGACGCGACTCAGTGGCGTCGGCCCTGGACGGGAACGCGTGTCCTGTGGAAGTTACGGACTTGCACCAGGATGGGGTGGTAACACCCTTACACGAGGGCGCGGGGCCGCGGGCCCTCCCCAGATGTGCCCATGCTCCTCGGGGTCCACGCTCGCCATTGTCACTGTCCTGCCTGTCCTTAGAACTGGGCTGTGTTTCCAGGTGTCCACCTGTGGGTAGTTGATGGCCCAGTGTCCCTCAGCCAGGTCTAGTTCTAAGCTCGTAGGACACTCTCGTCAACCCTGTGCTCCTGTGAAGGTGGCTGTTCGTGCGTCGTGTGTGCGTGTCCTTCCCGCCCTCGGCTCACCCACTCAGCTCGTGGGATGTGGGGTCACACAGAGCCTCGTGGGAGCCTGAGGTGCGATGCATGCGATGGGGCTCTGCATGGGGTAGTCCACTTGTAGAGACGTCTTCCAGATAAATTATGTGTCGGCACATAGTACATGCTCAATAAATATTTTTTAATAAATGAATGTTGGTGTATATCCTGGTTCTGTGCACATACATTATTTTGCAAAAGCACGGATCATACTGTGTGCATTGCTCTGTAACCTTTCTCATCTAATATTATGAAGAAACTTTCATGCCAGTAGGTACATGTCTGCATTTTTTGGTGTGTGTGGTTTTGATTTTTAGTTAACTTTTTATTGAAATATAAATTATATACACCAAACCGCGTAAGTCATGAGTATACAGATGGATGGAGTTTCACAAAGTGGGCACACGTGTAACCAGTGTTCAGGCCCAGACCCTCTAACACGCTGGAGGCCCCAAGTGCCCCTCCCACTCAGAACCACCCCCAAGGCTGATACCTGGCTTCTATGACCAGAGGAGACTTGAGCCTGGTTTCAAACATTGTGTGAATGGGCTTGTACACTGTGAATTTGCTGTAGACTGAAGGTTTGTGACCTCTCAAAATTTATATGTTGAAAACTAATCCCTAATATGGTGGTGTTAGGAGATGGGGCCTTTGGGAGGTAATGAGGTCATGAGGGTGGAGCCCCAAGGATGGGATTAGTGTCCTTATAAAAGAGGCCCCAGAGAGCACCCTGGTCCCGTTCCTCCATGTGAGGACACAGCAGGAAGACTGAACCAGGAAGGGGGCCTCACCAGACACTGAATCTGCTGGTGTTTGACCTTGGACTTCTCAGCCTCCAGAGCTCTGAGACAGATGTTTCTGTTGTTTATAAGACACCCAGCCTATGATACTCTGTTACAGCAGCTCAAACACAGGCCTCAGCATGTGAATTTTGGAGGGACGCAGACCATAGCATTCTGCCCCCGGGTCCCCCAAATTCATGTCCTCACCTGCAAATACATTCCTTTCCATCCCAACAGCCCTAAAGTCTTGACTCAATCCAGCACCAGCTCCGAAGTCCAAAGTCTCCTCTAAATCTCATCGAAACCAGATATATGTGAGACTTGAGGTAGGATTCATCCAGAGGTGACTCATGGAACCACATGAGTTTGTGCTTCTAAAACATAGTGACAGGACAGGCACAGGACAGACACTCCCACTCTGAAAGGGGAACTTGGAAGGAATAAAAAGGTGGTGAGTCCCAGGCATGTCCAAAACCTAGCAAGGCAAGTTCCATCAGTATTTAGGTCTGGACAATAATCCTCTTTGGTTTGATGCTCTTCCCTCCAAGCCCACTGGGTGGCGGTGACCCTTCCGCTTGGGCCACCCAAGGAGCTCTCTGTGAGGGCCCCACTCTTGAGGCCCTGGGCTGGGTCATCCTGGTGCCCTGAAACCGAAGAGGCACCGCCCCCAGCCCTGCCCTGTGAGGAGGAAGCAGCCTCACCTCCTGGGCCTGTGGGGGCAGTGGCAGCCGCTGGGGTCAGTCTTCCCTTTCCTTGAAGGATAATCGTGTTCGCAGTTGAACAGCTCTGTGCTGTCGAATCCAATGCTCGGTGCCTTTTTTTGCTCCTCCTGCTTTAATATTTGTTCTTTGTCTTTGATTTCAGCAGTTTTATTACATTGTCATGGAGCTTCTTGAATCTGTGGGTTGATATTGTTTGTCAGTCTTAGAAAATTCTGGGTCATTCTTGCTGTACATGTTGTTTCTGCCCTACTTTCTCTCTTCTGTGTATTAGATTCAAGAAGCTTTACACATTTGTTGGAAACTACTCACTGTGCCCCACGTGACTCACAGGCATCCTGGCGACTTTCTACCAACCTGCTGTCCAGCTCACTCGCCCATCCTGTCTTTCACTGTGTTGGATCTTGAGCTCCTGGGCCCTTCCCTGGTGTCGGCCATGGGGGGAGTGTGGGTCCTCTTCCAGCAACCGGGAGAGCCAAGCAGATGGTCCAGACGGGCCGTCACCCTAGGGGGATATCCAGACCTGAGCGAGCAGGCAGGACTCCTCTTGGGGCCGCTGAGTAGGAGGCACCCTTGGATATTCTCTCATATTTTATCAGAGAATAAAAAATGAGAGAATATTCTCCACTTGTTTTATTGAACCAATATAAATGTACCAAAAGTATACAACGACATTGTGGAAAAAATAATTATAGGTGAATACCAGCAAGTTAAAATCAGTGATATGTAAAAATAAAATATCATCAACAGGTATATTTGAATTCCAGGACTAGAAGACTGAATCAGCATTTAAATATAAACTACTCAAATGCAGTGGGGAAGTAAATTGCCCACATGAGTAGGAAAGGAGTAAAAATCATGTAATTTTTAAAAATGTAAAAATGATAAAATTCGAAACACATTCATAATAAAAAATTATTAGCAAAGTAGGAATAGAAGAGAGATTTCTTAATCTGATAAAATTCAGAGGAATCCTGCAGCAGACATAGTTTTCACAGGGGTTAATTAAACTTTAACTATATTTTTCTATTACCTTTTGAATAGAGCCCAGAGGCAGAATAAAAAACCCCACACTTTTCAATACTGTGTCTTTTCTTTCAAAACACTTTCATGGCGATGTATCCTTCTATTGAGAGGAAGGCTGGGTGGTGACCATGCCATCACTACTAATTCCCTTTTATTAGAGAGCATCCTCATCTTGGCACGGGAGGGGTTGAGGCAGGAAGTTCTACTGGCATTTTTCAGCATCACCAAAGGACACATGGCTGGGTAGCAAGAGGACAGAAATCCAATGATGCTCTCTAGCAACATGTTACTTTCAGATTTTAAGGGCAAGTAAGTGGTAAGGCAGCCAAGAAAAGAAGACAAAGCAGCTTACGAGCAGAATGGTGTTGGTGGCTTTGGTTTCAGGAGATGGCCTGGGAGAAAGGTTGTTGCCATGAAGATTCTGAATTGTCTTGTGGTGATTGTAGAGGAGCATCACCATGCAGCCACTGGTCCAGACCGTGAGGTTGATGCAGAGGAAAACCCGGATGAGCATGGCACTCTGAAATACTGCTGACTCCCTGTAATCCCCTCGCTTTGTTTTACAGTAAACCGGAGAATAGCCGGGTTGAGCAGCTGAGGCATTGGTGACGGTCTCATTGTTTGTGATGATCCAGATGCAGATTAGCATGTTGATGACCCAGAAAAAGAGGAATGAAGGCAAAACGCATGTGGAGGTTTGGGGTTTGAGCCACGCCCACTTAGAGTTTCCGGGGCTAATTTTGATGGCCTGAAAAGTGTTCAAGATAGAAATTGTGCAGAGAGAAATGCCTTGAGTCACGCTAGGAATGTACAACAATGATTTACAGGCAATATCACCCATTATAGGCCAAATTCCAAAAGATGACATTGCATCTTGAATGCCCCTGAACATAATGGTCATGATATTAGCTAGGGTTAGGTGCATGAGAATCGTATCTGTGGGCTTCTTCTGGTGTGGATGAAGTTTTTAAATGCACATGTATAATATTAATACGAACAGGTTTCCCAGATTCCCAATGCCAACTTGAGAGATGAAGAAAATTTCCAAAATGGTAACAGTTGAATATCTAATTCTTAGAAATTTTGTACAACAGTCTAAAGAGGACCACACCTCTGTTATACGAATAAAAATTGGCAATAGTTGAGCCCCAGGAAGAAAATATCAGTGTAATGATTCTGTCTCATAGGAAGAGATTTCTCAGCTACTCAGAATTCCAACCATGGGTCGTGTTTCAGGAGTCTGAAAGCAAGGAATTGATAAGGTCTCCACAGTAAAGAATCCAGGGCTCAGAGGAGGTGAGCTTCCTGTTTTATCCCTATTAATTTAGGCTTTCTCTTGGGAAATTCTAGGCCTTTCCCAAAGGTCAAATTTGCAATTGGCAATTGACAATTTTTCTCCTAAACATTAGAGTTAAGTTCAACTATACTCTTGTATTTTTAAGTAGTCTGGCTAAAATATCCCTGAGAACCATTACCTATTGATTTTTTAGGACAATTTCTGTGTTTTTTTAAAATTTATTTCAGTATCTGATTTATTAGATTCATGGAATATTAAGGATAGAATTGATGGTTGCTACTGTGATAAAGTTACTTGATGAGCTTATTTATGTAGATTGTTTTGAATTTGTGTATCTAAAATCTTTCTCATCAACAATATTCTTCTCATTCAATAAAATAGTGAGTTCTCTCTTATTGGCACTTACCTTTCATTTGGCTGTGCAGCATCACCCAAGTGTTTCTATTCCAATCGAATGTTTTTCAGAGCAAAGCTACTTAAAGAGCTTTTCTAACATACAAGGACCAAGCCTACTTCTTTAGCTATAATACTTCCTTTAACACCCTTTCCCATTTTCTTCACTATAATTTTTACCATCTAGGAATATAATCTTATATTAATGCAGGATCTAGTATGTAAGACATTCGATATCACAGATCTCATTTTCCTCACTTGGTTATATAAACTTTGCATTGTTATCTTTATTTTGCAGGTAATGCAACTGAATTTCAAGAAACAAACACCTGTGTCTACATTAACTGTGCGTGTGGTTGCTGGTATTGTTACTTGAACCCAGATTCATCTAATTTCAAATCTTCACTGATGAGCTGGGAGATAAATACATTGTCCTAATCAATATTCAATGTTCAATGCTTGTTTCACAATATCTTTGTGATGTTTGATTGCTGTTTTTAATGAAAAACTCTGTTATCACTGCTTCGATTGCATGACATTTTCCTATAGCTATTTTAAAAAATTTCCAAAGACTTTTGCTAGCATTGTATGCATACAGTTCCATTTCTGCCCTAACATTTAATTATGTAGGGCTCCAACCTCACTTTTACTTTACTGTCATGCATTCTTCCCTCCACCCGCCTATTAGTCTATGACCCAAACACTACTTGTAGTTGATCTATAACCCAGCCCACTCTCTTGAGTTCCAGAATAACAGACAGTGGCCACAAAGGTCTTCCCAATCTCTCCTGCCTATGTTCTTCCTCTCCTAATATTCTTTTCTTGATCAGTAAAATTGATTGAGTTGCAGAAAATTCTATTATTGGACAGTAACCAGGTCAACACATGGACGGTAGAGGTATCATGTGCACCTAAAACTCTGAGGGATCCATTCCACTCAGATTAAAGGAGCTGTGGTCCCAAGAGGATGAGTAACATATTATTGTTTTTTTTTCTGTATCTTCTTACCACTTGTCCCAGATGCACATGCAGTCACAGGAAAGGTGCAGAAGGGCAGGTAAATCAAGTCCTAGCATTCTGGCTGGAGTGCCAAAGAAGAGAGCTCTAGGGACCCAGAAAGTACTGAGGACATCCAGAAAGGGAGGATCTCAGAAAAAGAACGTTACAAGCTTGTTGCTGAACTCCCGGCTTGCCCTCAAGCTGTGCATGCGTGAATGTGACCTTAGGAATGTACCACAGACTCTGAGAATAACTACAGGATAGACCTCTACGTAGGTGTCAGAGTGGCCACTGGGTGACACACATGTGACAAATCCAAAGAGTCAAGCCTTTGAAAACATAACTGACATTGAAAGCAGAATCCACTGAAGTCTGGCCAGAACTGTGGCCTGGACATAACTTGGTCAGTTGCTGGCGAAAACAAACATTTTCTCATATTCCATTGTACTTCAGCAAGATCCAGAGGTCATAACGTAATATTGAAAATGTCCTGGTTACGTTACATATTCACTTAGCAGGTAATTACTCAGAAGAATCAGGAAAACTTCAATTCACATGGGAAAAAAATACATAAGTCAACATTTAGTTAGCCCAGATTTTGGAATTATCTAATAAAAAACTTGAAAGAAACCACCGTAAATATTTTATAACGCAAAATGACAAAGACTCTTGAAATGGATAGAACGACGGAAGGTCTCAGCGAAAGAGATAGAAAATATAAAGAAGAACCAAACTGAAAATTTGGAACTAAAAAAACACAATGGCCAAATTTTAGAAATAACTTCACAATATAAGCTCAATAATAGGAAGGAGAGGAAAATTTACAGAGTACACTATAAATGAAAAAGGGTCTCAAACATTTAATCTAAACTTCTTCCATAAGGAACCAGAAAAAGAAAAGAAAAATAAATCTAAAGCAAGCAGAAGGAAAGAAATAATAACTGTAAGAGCAGAAGTAAATGAAAATAGGAAAACAATAGAGAAAATCAATGAAACTAAAATCTGATTCCTTGAATAAATCAATAAGATTGATAAACCTCCAGCAAGGATGACAAAAATAAAGAACATGCAAATCATCTATGTCAGGACAAGATGGGGGATATTGAGAAAGAAACTCCAGCTGTGAAAAAGATAATAGGGAAATACTATAAACATTTTTACACTCATACATTTAAAACTTAGAAGAAACAGTCATGCTGAATTCCTCAAAAAACACAAATACCAAAACTCAACAAATGAGCTAGATGATCTGAATAGTCCATTAAAGACATTGAATTTATAATTAAGTAGCTCCCAACAAAGAAATCTCTGGGCTCAGCTGGTTTCACAGAAAAAGTCTTCCAAACATATAAAAAGAATGAACATGAATTTTACAATCTCTTCCATTACGGAGAAGAAGGAATGCTTAAAACCATATTTTATGAGGCTAATATAACTCTGTTACCCAAACCAAACAAAGACGTTGCAAGAAAAGAAAACTCAGACCAATATCTTTTACCAATTTAGATACAAAACTCCTGAACTAAATATTAGCAAACTAAGTCCAACAATATAAAAAAGAATTATATACAGATTAAGTGGAATTTATGCAATGTAGCAAGGCTAGTAAGTATTTGAAAATAAATTGGTATAATTTATCTTCACTGTAAACCATGAGTTAAAAGAGACAAAGAATAAAAGTCGTAACAAAGAAGTGAGGCAGAAAAACAATTTTATAAAGTGTAATACCTGCTCATGGTAAAACCTCTCAGGAAGTTAGGAAAAGAGAATTGCTTCACTTTAACAGCATCTACAAAAGACCTACAGGTAACGTCATACTTAATGGCAAAAGAGGAATACTTTCTCCCTTAGGTCAGTAACAAGGAGAAACAACAGAGAAAGTTAATGCAACAAAAATTTTGTTCAATGAAAAGATTAACAAGGATGTTCATTTCTGGTACTCTATTCACTAGATGAATTAAACCAGTCACAAAAAGACAAATTCTGTATGTTTCCATTTATACGAGCTACTTAAAGTATTCAAAATCATGGAGACAGAAAGTAGAATGGCTGTTTCCAGGGGCTGAGAGGAAGGAAGAGTGGGGAGTTCTAGTTTACAGGTATACCTGGTGTTATTGTGCTTTGCTTTATTTCGCTTCACACAGATATTGTGCTTTTTGTTTTGTTTTACAAATGGAAAGTTTGTGACGACTCTGTCAAGCAAGTCTATCAGTGCCATTTCCCAACAGCATTTACTCATCTTGTGTCACATTTTGTAATGCTCGCAACACTTCAAACTTTTTTTTACTGTTATGATATTTGTTATGGTAACCTGCGGTCAGTGGGTTTTTTTTTTTTTTTTGGTGGTACGCGGGCCTATCACTGTTGTGGCCTCTCCCGTTGCGGAGCACAGGCTCCAGACGCGCAGGCTCAGCGGCACGTGGCTCACGGGCCCAGCCGCTCCGTGGCATGTGGGATCTTCCCGGACTGGGGCACGAACCCATGTCCCCTGCATTGGCAGGCGGACGCTCAACCACTGCGCCACCAGGGAAGCCCGGTCAGTGGTTTTTGATGTTACTACTATGACTCACTGAAGGTTCAGATGGTGGTTAGCATTTTCTTAGCAATAAAGCACTTTGTAATTAAGGTATGTACTTTTTTAAAGACATATTTCTACAATACACTAGACTACAGTATAAACATTACTTTTATATGCTCTAGAAAACCAAACGCTTTGTGTGACTCTTTACTGAGGTGGTCTGGAGTCAGTCCTGTAATATCTCCAAGGTATGCCTGTAATGGGTATAGAGTTTGTGTCACAAGATAAAAGAGTTCCATCCATCAGGAGATGGATGGTAGTGATAGTAGCACAGCATGATTGAACGTATTCAGTGCCACTGAACTGTACACTAAAAATGAGTAAGGGGGTAAATTTTGTATTATGTATATTTTAGCAATGTAGAAAAATAAAAAAATACTTAGAGAATGAAAATGAGAACAATACACCAAAACTTGTGCAAAACAGTGAAGCAGTGCTCAGGGAGAAATTTATAAGGGTAAATGTGAATATTAAAAAAAGAAAGCTCTCAGTCCAGTGAATAATTTTACACCCTAAGGGTCTAGAAAAAGAAGAGCCAACTTAACCCTAGGAAGCAGAAGGATTGAGCTCTTGAGACATGCAACAACTTGAATGGATCCAGAGAATAATGTTGTGATAAGAGCAAATCCCAAAAGATTGTATGCTGTAAAATTATATGATCATATTTAGATAGTGTTCTTGAAAAAACAAAATTATAGTGAATAAAGAGGTAGTAGCATGAGGGAAATCTTTGTGTGGATGGAACAGTTTTATATCTTCGTTTTCTTCTTCTTTTTTTTTTTTGGCCACACCACGACTTGTGGGATCTTAGTTTCCCAACCAGGGATCAAACCCGGGTCCACGTCAGTGAAAGCCCAAGTCTTAACTACTGGACCTCCAGGGAATCCCCAACAGTTTTGCATTTTGATGGAGATGATGGTTACATGAATCTACACATGTGATAAAATGATGTGACTATACATAAACATTACATCAATGTCAAAAATTTTTATATTGTACTATAATTATGAAAGATGCAGCCATTGGGGAAACTGGGTGAAGGGTTAATGGGACTTCTCTGTACTACTTTTACAACTTCCTGTGAATCTACAATTATTTCAAAATAAAAGGTTTAAATTTTAAAATGTAAATTTTTCATGTGTTTAAAACTGCATAAGTTATATCATTGAGTAAGTACTGGGAATTCAAATAAAAACTAGGATTTGGTCATTGACCAAGAAAGAGCAATACGATGGTTTTGGATGGAAATGATAGAAACTTGAAATTCAGCTCTGAATAGTCACCACCCCAGCCTCAGGGATGCTACATGGTAGCCAGTGTAACACTGAATATTGGCGTACTGTTTGTCAGCTGAGAGAATTAAACTTATGATTACCTTCCAGGCATTGTCTGGAACCCTGAGAAATAATTACCAAGCTTAGTTCAACTCAGGAACAATCTATCACTTCAGAAGGTAATTGCACACTTGAAACTGTTGAGCCTAGGGAGGGCAGTTTAGGCTTCCCTGGGCATGCCAGATTGAGTCCCTGTACACAAGGCCATTTCCATTTTGGATAACAAACTAGTTAGTGCCCAGTGGGAGATAAATCACACAGCTCCTTCCCCATAACTCTTGCATCCGGTCATTGCTTTTCAGCACAGTGTATGAGATTACCCTCCTGCACCAGGGCAGCGGAGACTGGCTTTGGTCAGGATGCTGGTGTGACTGGGGTCTCAGGGCTGTGAAGGAGATGCTAAGCCTTTTCTAGAATCTCTCCTACTCACTCTATTCTCTTCTTTCTAAATCTGAACTCATGCTCATATCTCTTGCATTCTCCCCTCTATTTCAATTTCTTCTTTGTATTAATTTTTTATGGTACAATTACATTGTGGTTTTACTATAGCAACTTTAAAATTTCTTCTGTTTATCTTTTTTTCTATTCTACTAGTAATTCCCCTTTAACTAAATTCTTCTTTCCTGTTTAAATTTATTTCTTGGTTTCCCTGGTCATTTCCATTTCTCTTCTTTAATATTTGTTCATTTTCAAAAAAAACAAAAATCTCTTCCATGTAATTAAGATAATCAAATATACTTGATTACAGATCAAGATATATCATGTACTGATTGCATAACCTTTTTGTCCTTTTTCTTTTATTATTTCTTCTTGGCCCTTTACACCTTAAGAATGTGTCTTAACCCCTGTTGTATTTATATTCCTTGCTTCTTTTCTTGGTTGTGTTTTCTCTTCAACTTTCATGCACTCATTTTTTTAGAGTCTTTTGTTTCTTTTAAGTATATATCCAATCATTTTTCCTATGCTTAATATTTCAAGTAATTTTCTTCATTCTTCCGTTTATCTACTTCTGCAACGTACATCACCCTTTTCTCTTTCTGCTACTAATTACAGTATTTCTGCTGTTCCATGATTTTCCACCATCTTCTATTTTCAGAGGAGTATTTGTTGTCCTTTTGTTTTTCTTTCCCTTGTTTTCCTTTGGTTTATACTTAACTCTAATATCTTTTAGTCTAAACACATCTGCATACCCTAATACATCTGCATACCCTAATGCATGTGCACACCCTAATGCATCTGCACACAAGAATTTGCAGTTATGTTTGTGGCAAATATCTTCCTCCTCCATAGGGCTGGTTATTACACTCGCTTTATAGTCTTAACTTTAATGTGGTCAA
Organism: Pseudorca crassidens; assembly: GCF_039906515.1. Classification (NCBI taxonomy): domain Eukaryota; kingdom Metazoa; phylum Chordata; class Mammalia; order Artiodactyla; family Delphinidae; genus Pseudorca; species Pseudorca crassidens. The sequence continues at coordinate 149,363,269 of NC_090300.1, forward strand.
GTCTTTTAATATTTTTATCTTTACTTGTATTTTTAAACATTTGAGGGAAATGTATCTGGTCTAAACTCTTTAAGATATTCTCTATATTAATTCCAAAGTATTTAATAGATTTGTTTTTATAATTCCATGTTCAATGCATATGAAAATGATGGCATTATATCAGAAATATCTGAGATCATTTGTAGAAAAGAACATCATGTTTGTGAAAGACTCTTCCCACTTCTCTTCTTTACTTCCTCCATCACATATCAGGACTAGAAAAATGTGTAGGGTGATTTCCAGGAATTCTAATGTGTTTTGTAGGGGACCAAAATGATTGTATTTAATGATTTAACTTTATAATGATTTCTCTTGATACCTCCTGGAAAAATTGTTTACACATTTTTCTTCTGTTAAAAATTGCTTTGACTATTCTTGACATTATGCATATCATAGACATTCTACCGTTGGGAAAATCATTTTTCAGAATTAGATTTGGATTCTGTAATATCCATATTATCATTTCTGAAAAATTGTCATCATTAACATATTAAAGCTTTGAGTCTTTGAATGTAGTGTATCTTTACATTTATTTAGGGTTTTAATATTAAGAAATTGATATACTTTTACTGCTCTCATGTCTTTTGTACTTAAAGTTATTTGATACTTTTATGCTATTTAGAGAGTATCTCAACCTTAAAATTTATCTTGTAATAGAGTTTGTTTCTGATATAAACAAATACAAGTGATTATTGTATAGTGATATTTTTATCCACTTACCTTGTAAAGCTCTCTTATTTCTACTTTTTAAATCCTAGGTTATTTGGAGTTTATGTACACAAAATAATAACATCTAATGGGAAAATTGTGTTTCTTCCTTTCCCAAACTTATGCTAGTCATTTCCTTGCCCTGTTTTGTGGATCATCTCCTCTGGTACAAAGATGATGAAAAGAGTTATCCTGTTTTCTTCCCATTCACAAAGAGTGAGTTCACAGGGTTTAACCATTATACAGGATGATTATGGACCAAGGGTTTTAATTACTTTTACTAGGTTAAGCATGTACCATTTTATCCTTACTTTTCTACAAGTTATTTTAATTTTGAATCCATTTTGGATTTTATCATGGAATTTTGAGGCAAATACTGGGATGGTCATACTTTATTTTGACCTGTGAATATAGTTATTTCATTGACTAATTTCTTTTTAATATTAAGGTTTAGGGTTAGGGTTAGTGTTCGGCTTTGGGTTTAGGGATTAGGATTAGGTTTAAGCATAACTGGCCCTCTTCACCTTCCTCTCTCCCCATCTCTCTGAGACCTGCATGAAGGACAGGACTAGTCCACAGTCACAAATGGCTCAGGGAGTTGACCTGGACCATTGTTTTTCTGACCCCTAGTGCTGGGCATAGTTTTGTGTACTGTCTGTGTATCTTCTTTGGCCAGGTGTCCATTCAGATGTTTCCCTATTTTAATTGGGTTGTTTGTGTTAGAGTTATTTGTATGTTTTGACACAAAACCTTTATTAGATATGTGTTTGCAAATATTTTTCTCCTAGTTTGTGACTTGTCTTTTGATTTTCTGAGTAAGGTCATTCATAGAGTACAAATCTTTAATTTTATTACATCCATGTTATTGCTTGTTTTCATTTTTAGATTGCCTTTTTGTGTTGTGTGTTAAAACTCCAAAGCTCATGATTTACATGGGCAAACCCAAGCTCATGTCAATTTTCTTCTATAAGTTTGAATAGTTTTGTATTTAAAATTTGTCTGTGGGGACTCCCCTGGTGGTGCAGTGGTTAAGAGTCTGCCTGCCAACGCAGGGGACATGGGCTCGAGCCCTGGTCCGGGAAGATCCTACATCCCACAGAGCAACTAAGCCTGTGCTGCGCAACTACTGAAGCCTGCGCGCCTAGAGCCGGTGCTCCCCAGCAAGAGAAACCACTGCAATGAGAAGCCCGTGCATTGCAACGAAGAGTAGCTCCGCTCTATGCAACTAGAGAAAGCCCCCATGAAGCAACAAAGACCCAACGTAGCCAAAAATAAATTATAAAATAAAATAAAAATTGACTCTGAATAACTTTGAGTGAATTTGGTATAAGTTGTAAAGTTTGCATCTACATTCATTTCATTCCAAATGTTTTCCAATTAATTGTTCCTTAACTAATTTTAGAAAACTTTTGGGATAGAGACTCCGTTTCAGTTTGAATTTCCAGTTTAATGGATTCAGCAGTTCTGTCAGTAGGAGGCGCTGTCTCCAGTGACCTGTGAGGGAGGCGCGGCCTGCACTTCCTGCACTGACCACAGGGTGGCGCCGAGCTCGCCTCTCTGACCCACAGCGCATGCGCGTTCCCTGCGAACTGGATTCTGAGCGCAGCTGAGAGGAGTTGTGCCTCCTCAGGCGCGGGGGCGGGGGCTTCGGGTGGGACGCCCGGCTCAGCGTCTCCGCTGAGAGGAGCTCGGTCTCCGTCTCCTTAGGACTCGCTGGGGTTTCGGCTTCAGGACAAAGTGGGGCTGCGTCCACGCTGACTAGGGAACAGGTTACCTGAGGACCCAGGTGATGCCTGAGGGAAAGGTGAAGAGACAGCGAGGAAAAGTGGGGAGAAGCTTCCTGTGGGCGACTGACGGCCGAGGGGGTCCGTCTTCATGTGACCGAGGAAGGGCTCGGTGTGGAAAGCTGGGTTTTTGGTCAGGTTTGTGTGCAGGGTAGCCAGCATGAGCTATGGGGTGTCCAGTTTTCCCAGCACCATTTATTGTGGGGAGTGTCGTGCTCCGTGGTGTGTCCTTGGTGCCTGTGTCATGAATTAACTGACCCCGTCCGTGTGGGCTGAATTCTGGCTCTCCGTCCTGTTCCTCTGGTCCCTGCGGCTGTTTTGAGCCAGTTCCGCGCTGGTTTGGGGACTGTAGCTTCGTGATGAAGTGTGAAGTCAGGGAGGGAGATGCCTGCGGCCCGTTCTCCTTTCTCAGGGTTGCCTTGGCTCTTCGGGGTCCTTTGTGGTTCCACGCAGATATTAGGAGGATTTGCTCTATTTTGGGGGAAAATACCGTGGAATTTTGGGAGGGGTTGCATTCACTGTGTCCATTGCTTTGGGTAGAATGGGTATTTTAACAATATTAATTGTTCCGTCCCCTGAGAACAGGGTGTCTTTCCATTTATTGGTGTGTTTTTCAATTTCTCCATCAATGTCTTAAACTTTTCAGGGTGCAGGTCTTTCACATCCTTGGTTAACTTTATTCCCAGGTATTTTGTTCTTTTGGATGCAGGTGTAAATAGGGTTGCCTTCTTTCTCTTTCTGATGGTTCCTTATTAGTGTTTAGAAATGCAACTGATTTCTGTGCATTGATTTTGCAACTTTACTGAATTCATTTATTAGTTCTAATAGCTTTTTTGTGGAATGAAGTGGAAAATTGGAATTCAAAAATCCCACTGTTTCTACCGTATCCAGGTCGTCCACAACACGGAGGACAGTGGCTCCTAATATAACCTTCCCCCAGTGCCTCTAAATGACATGTGGACTTTGGGTGAACTGGATCTGGGTAAAGCTTGGCTTCTATATGGAAGTTTGATGTTTTCTCTGCTTTTCTGGCGTGCTATTGACATACATGATGTTTTGAAAAGTAATTTACTTTCCAGTAATTTCAAACATACAACTTTACATGCATAAAACAAGTCTTGTACCTTGATTAAATATACTCCTAAGTATTGATGTTGACATTATTTAAAATGGAATTGTTTTCATAAATTCTTTTTCAGATTATTTTTTGCTAGTGTATGCATATAAGACAGATTTTCATGCATTGGTATTTTGTTCTATAACTTTGCTTAATTAGTTGTTTAGCTCAAATAATTTCTTTGCTGATTATAGGTAGTTTTATATTTAAGATGATGAGACCTATGTTCTGTGAAGAGACGCAGTTTTAATTTTTCCATTCACCCACGGATGCCTTTCATTTTTTCCTCAAGAGTCTGGGTAGAACTTCCAGTCACCACTGAGTAACGGTGATGGAGGCCAGCTTCCTGGCCTTGCTCCTGATTTCAGGAGTAAGTCTTTCAGTCTTCAGCATTGAGCATGATGTTTGCTGTGGCTTTTTGTACTACTCTTTTCCATATTGAACAAATTTCCTTTTAGTCCTGCTTTCTTGAGTGTTTGTCATGAAATAACACTGGATTTTCACTGTAGTTTTTCTGCATTAATTGATATGATTATGTGTTTTTACTTCACACCATTATTGTGATTTAATACATTGCTTACTTTTAATATGTTGAACAACCTGAAACTTCTGGTGTAGAGATACTTGCTTATGGCATTATCCACTTAAAGTTCTGTTGGTTTCATGTTGCTATTATTTTGTGATAGATTTTTACATTCGTATTTATAAGTTATATTGGGGTAGTTTTCTTTCTTTCTTTCTTTCTTTTTTATTTTATTTTATTTTTTTGCGGTACACAGGCCTCTCACTGTTGTGGCCTCTCCCGTTGTGGAGCACAGGCTCCGGACGCGCAGGCTCAGCGGCCATGGCTCACGGGCCCAGCCGCTCCGCGGCATGTGGTATCTTCCCGGACCGGGGCAGGAACCCGTGTCCCCTGCATCGGCAGGTGGACTCTCAACCACTGTGCCACCAGGGAAGCCCCTCAGTGCTCTTTTTACTCATGAGCACAGGGTATCTTTCCATTTATTTTTGTCTGTTCAGTTTCCTTTATCAGTGTCTTCCAGTTATCAGTGTGCAGGTCCTTCACGTCCTTGGTTAAATTTACTCCTAGTTATCTTTTTGGATGCAATTGTAAGTGGGATTTTTTTTTTTTTTTTTTTTTTTGCGGTACTCGGGCCTCTCACTGTTGTGGCCTCTCCCGTTGCGGAGCACAGGCTCCGGACACGCAGGCTCAGCGGCCACGGCTCACGGGCCCAGCTGCTCCGTGGCATGCGGGATCTTCCTGGACCGGGGCACAAACCCGTGTCCCCTGCATCGGCAGGCGGACTCTCAACCACTGTGCCACCAGGGAAGCCCAGGATTTTTTTTTTTAAATTCTTTTTCTGATGGTTCATTATCAGTGTATAGAATCACAAATGATTTTTGTGCATTGATTTTTCTTTTTTTTTTTTTTTGTATCCTGCAGCTTTACTGAATTCATTTTTTAGTTGTAACAGTTATTTGGTGGTTGAATGTGGAAAACTAGAATTCAGAAATCTCACTGTTTCATCTACATCCAGGTCATCCACAGCACCCAAGACATAGTGGCTCCCAATATAATCTTCCCATGGTGCCTCTTGTAGTATGTGGACTCCTCCAAGGGTGATTAGCATCCCCACTGTGGGCGAACTGGATCTGGGTAGGGCTTGGCCTCTATAACAGAGTTTGATGTCTGTATTTCTGGCATGGTATGACATGGTTGTTTTGCTAAGTGCTTTAGTTTCTAGTAAATTTCAAGTATATAAAAAACTTTAAATAGCAGTATAAAGTTTTCCACCTTCACAAAATACTCCAGTTTGTTTTACCCTGTGAGACTGGGAGGGCCACTCTCCCAGGGAACCAGCACATAACCCCAAAATGAGGAATAATTATGGTTTCCACATTGTAATCCTATCCACAGACCCGCTTCAACTTTCACCAGCTGCCCCAGCTTTGTGGAAATGTATTTTTCCATTCGAATCCAGTTTTCTCTTTTTGGAACCATCAGTGGGGCTTTTCCTCACTTTAAAAACCTTGCTGGATTGAAAGTGTACAAGATGAGCATGATCTGGGTGGTTTTCTGTATGGCTTCTTTCACTTGGGATGTTTTCACTGTTTATCCGCATTGTAGCATTGATCATTATTTCATTCATTTTTTCCATTGGGATTAAAAACACATAACATTTACCATTTAAACCATTTTTTAAAAGCTTTTTAAAAAATATTTTATTTTATTTTCTATTTTTTGGCTGTGTCAGGTCTTTGTTGCTGCACGCAGGCTTTCTCTAGTTGCGGCGAGCAGGGGCTACTCTTCGTTGCCGTGTGCAGGCTTCTCATTGCGGTGGCTTCTCTCGTTACGGAGCACGGGCTCTAGGCGCACCGGTTTCAGTAGTTGTGGCACGAGGGCTCAGTAGCTGTGGCTCACGAGCTTAGTTGCTCTGCAGCATGCAGGATCTTCCAGGACCGGCACTTGAACCTGTGTCCCCTGCAATTGGCAGGTGGATTCTTAACCACTGTGCCATGAGGAAAGCCCCATTTAAACCATTTGTAAGTATCCAGTTCTATGGCCTTAAGTACATTCACATTGTTGTAAAAATATCCTCACCATCCACCTCCAGAACTTTATTTTCCGCATGTGAAACCGTAGCAATTAAACACTGACTTCCCTCAACCCCTGGCAACCTTATTCTACTTTGTCTTTGGATTGGACTTATCTGGATACCTCATACTAGTGGAATCATAGAACGTTTGTCCTTTTCGTGTCTGGCTGGTTTCACTTAGCATAATGACTTCAAGGTTCATCCACATTGTAGCATGTTGAGAATTACCTTAGTTTTAAAGGTTGAATCATATTCCATTGCGTATATACTACACTGTACTTATCCATTCATCTGTTGAAGGATGTGTTGTGTTGCTTCCACCTTTTGGCTATTGCGAATAATGTTGCTATGAATATGGGGTACAGATATCTGTTCCAGTCCTTGCTTTCTAATATTCTGGGTGTACAGCCTGGAGTGGAATCAAGGGATCATACATTTTCGTTGCTTTTGAGGAGCCACCATACAGTTTTCCACAGCGGCTGTATAATCTTACTTTATTCCTTTATATGACAGAATAATGCAGCTTATGGATCTACCTTATTTTGCTTATCTGTTTACCTGCTGACGGACATTTAAATCTTTTCTACCCTGGGCTATTGTGAACAGTGCTGCTATGAATAATTGGTGTACAAGTTTTTGTTTGAATGCCTGTTTTCCATTTTTTTGGTGTATATCTAGGAGTGGAGTTGTTGAACCACATGGTAATTATATTTTATATTTTTGAGTAAATGCTAAAGGTTTGTACACATAGACTGCACCATTGTACATATCCACAAGTAACTTTTAAGGGTTCCAATTTCTCTGCATTGTTGCCAACATTTGTTATTTTTATTTACATATTTTAAAATTTATTTTAAAATTTATTTTTATTCTAGTGTGTGTGAAGGGGCATCACACTGTGGCTTTAATTTGCATTTTCATCATGACTCCTGACGTTTGACATCTTTTCATGTCCTTGTTGACCATTTGTATGTCTTGCCTGGAGAGCAGTCCATGCAAGTTATTTGTCTGTTTCAAAAATTATATTGTTTGTCTTTTGTTGATGAGTTGGAAAAGTCCCGGGTACATTCTAGGTAAAGAGTCTTATCAGATATATAATGTGCCAATATTGTCTTCCATTCTGTGGGCTCTCGTTTTACTTTCTGGATAGCCTCTTTTGATGCACAAAGGTTTGTAATTTTGAGGAAATCCAATTTATCTATTTTTTCCTTTCATTTCTTATGCTTTACTGTCAAATCTAAGAAACCATTGCTAAATTCATGGTCGGGAAGATTTAATTCCTCGGTTTATTTGAGAGTTCATAGGGTCCTTTCTCGGTACCCACTAGGCCAGGCTTTAGGCCTGGGGCTGAGTTAGTGTGAGGGTTCAGCGGTCATGGTTTAGGGTTATGGGTCATTGTTGGAGAGTCAGGGTAGAGAGTTGTGGTTAAAGGGTCAGGGATTAGAGTTTAGGGGTCAGTGGCGAGGGTCTAGGGGTCTGGGGCTAGGGTTGTTAGGGCGTTACAGTTAGAGGTTAGGGTTCTTAGGGTAAAGATTAGAGTTAGGTTTAAGCACAATTGGCCCTCATTGCCCTCCCCTCTCCTTCTCTCTGAAGCCTCCAGAATGGATAGGACTTGCCCAGGGTCAAACAGGAGTCAGGGAGCTGAGGTCAACAACTGTTTTTCTGGCCTCCCTTCACCCAGTCCTGGGCTCTGAGAGAAGAATGAAATGTCTGTTCTTGTCTCGGACTGTTTCTTATCCACCTTAACCTCTGTCAAGCATTGGGGAGGGTGTCAGAAGTCACGCATGGTTTCCTTCTGCCCTCCTACCTGGGAAGGGTGATGCTGGCCCTACTCTGCCTGGGCAGCCCCAGGTTCCAGCACAGCCCAGACTGGAGGGCACTCAGTGGACATGTGTGGATTTATAAAGGACTGGGTGCAGTGACCTGCCAGCCCCCAGATGCTGCCTTATTAAGGGCTGGTGGGGCCCTCCTGGCACTGGAGGCATCCTTTGTCCCATCTGAGTGGGCATGAATAGATGATCAAGTCTCAGGCAGGACAGCCCTCGACCTCTGACTATCCAGGCAGGTATCTGTGGTCCTCTAGCTCAGTCCAGCCTGGGCATTGTCAGGCCCTCATGTACAGTTACAGAGCTGACCATGATGCCGGGCAATTCAAGAGCTACCTGGGCAGTGTAGACATTCCTTTGAGAAGTTTCAACTACCAACATGCATGTGGCTGAGAAGAAGGCCTCCCGCTCACGGCCTCATAGGCTGCCAAGAGAGGTAATAATCCTCTAGACATTGGAGTGTGGCCCTGACACAACACCCATGCAGCAGACCATGGCCCTGCAATCCTCTGTCCTTTCAGTCGTTAGAAACTTTTGACATGCATATTCATTAAGAATCAAAGAGCAACTGGACCTCCCAGTGTGAGGTTTACACTGACACTGCCATTGTCTTGGAGAGCGATATGCATCCATGTGGCCTCTGGAAAGTCTGCCGATTATGGGTTCCATGGCATGGAATAATTCTTGAGCCTCCCGTTACTTCATTGCACAAGAGTTTCCTTACCAACCTAGCATTTGGTTTCTTCCTCTTAGTAAAGGAGAGAGAAGAAACTGGAAAAGGAGCAGTATTGTTTTTCAGGGATGGGCAATTAATATGGCCAGGGAGATGGCATAACTCAAGGACTCCCACCTCTCAGGGGCAGGAATGAGGTCTGTGTGTCTTCTGACAGCACATGGGCTGTTCTGGGCCAGCCTCCGAGATGTGAGGACCTGATGCCCAAGGAAAGAGACTAGAGTTTACCACCACCAATGATCCTGACTTTTCAGCAAGTGAAAGAACTTGCAGTCTTGGGAGGGACAGTAAGAGCACTGGATGAGTCGCTGCAGCCCCTGACCCTAAGTGAACCCCTTTCTTTCTTTTGTGTCAGATTCTGTGCTGTGCAGTGAGCTGTCATTGACATAGAATCTGTTGCTTTCTCCCAGCCAGCATCTGTTCTCAGGCCCAAGGGCCTCAGTTTTCCTTTGGGAATTATATCTCACCTGCTTCCAGTCCAAACAGTTGCAGAAGGATGACCCCATGTTCCACCCAGCTCGAAGATGGGTTTACAACCCACAGCTAGCCAGTCCCATTTTCCATCTTCTGGTGATGGGTCAAGGATGAGAATGCAACCCAAGCCAGATCAAAGGCATTTAAAACCATGACTTTCTTGGAATCCAAGAAAAGGAGAAACTCTTTCTCAGAAAATGGTTGGTGAGTGGTTGTCAGCCTAGAACTGCTGTTGGCCCAAGGGCAGTGAGAGAGCCTGTGCCTGTGAATGGGGTCCCCCAAAGGCACTGAGTGGGACAAAAGTTTGCAGAGAAGCAAGGTCACACTGAGACAGTGTGAGCCACTGGACCTGCCAGGTCCAAACCCATTCTTCAACTTGCCACTTGCAAGTATTAATGTATTTCTACCCTTACAATAAATACTAATTTATTTTACTTCCGTAAGTGTGTCCAGTCGCTGGGAAAAGAAAAAGTCCTGGTTGATACATCTGAGTCAATAATCCCTGACCCTTCCTCAGGTGTCCTCACTGGGTAGGCGTGGCTGGGGGAGGTGAAGACACTGGGTGGGGTCATATACTAGGGGAGCTGCCAAACAGCTCTGTCCCTGCTCCTTACCTGTCCCGAGAGAGGGAAAGCCTGGAACAGTGATAGGATAGCCAGTAGGGGAAGAGGTTCCTCAGTGGTTAATTGGCCTTTTTGTGTTTTCCTTAATTTAGGGTCCATTTGGGTAATGTGTTTTTACAAAGAAATCCCCCTTTTCCTCTAGATTTCCAGTTTGTTACAGTAGGTTTCTCTTATTTGACGTTTAATTTTTCCTGTCTAATTTTCTACAGAATCATGACAAATAATGAACAAATACTCGTACTTTACTATTAACTGAAGTCCCTATTCACGTTCCCTTTGTTATACCTTTCCTTGTTCCAGGATATGAGAGGACATGCGGTCATCATGTCTGCTTAGACTCTTCTGGGCTCTGACAGTTGCTCAGACTCTCCTTGTTTCCATGACCTTGACAGCGTGGAGGAGGGCTGCTCAGGTATTGTATAGACTGCCAGGCGCTGGGATTTGCTTGGTGGTTTTGTCGTGGTTAGACGTGGCTTTGAAAAAGCAGACCACAGAGGTGAAGTGCTTCCTCTTCACTATATATCAAGAGGACAGGCTCTTAAGGGAACTTCTCCCTTATATTCTTAATTTTGGTCACCTAGCTGAGGTAATGTTTGTCAAGTTTTCCCACAGTGAGGTTAATTTTTTCCCGTGTCCATCCTGTGTGTCTCATATAGGAGGAAGTCATAATGCAGAAGCCACACTTGAGGAGAGAGGGGTTAGCTTCACATCCTGATGGACAGCTGAGTGGCTATATACATTGTTTAGAAGCTTTCTGCATAGGAGATTTCTGTTTAACACCATTCATCAAAAACTATGTAATTTATTTATACCAGTTGGGACACATGAATATTTATTGTAAACTTTTGGTTATGATCCAGCACTACATTATTAGACTGGTTAGTTAATTCTTGCTTTGGCTGTTGAGAGCTTTTTCCATTTGCTCTTGTTTTCGTTTTACATAATTTTTCTTTTGTGGGTTTTAAAAATTTTTGGTACTTCTTTACTTTCTGATTTTTTTTTTTTTTTTTTTTTTTTTTTTGCTGTATGTGGGCCTCTCACTATTGTGGCCTCTCCCGTTGTGGAGCACAGGCTCCGGATGCGCAGGCTCAGCGGCCACGGCTCACGGGCTCAGCCACTCCGCGGCATGTGGGATCTTCCCGGACTGGGGCACGAACCTGTGTCCCCTGCATCGGCAGGCGGACTCTCAACCACTGCGCCACCAGGGAAGCCCAACTTTCTGATATTTTAAGATTATCCTGCTTCATATATTTACTCTCTCAGTCCTAGCATCAGCCCTTTCTTCAAAGAGGCCTTGTTCCTTTTATTAGAGAATGGTATTAAAAACTTACATGTGGGAGCTAAATATGCTCAGCTGACAGTACATCGAAATATATGCATGTATCCCAGCCTGTGCATATACACATAATTATAAAGATTTCCATGTGGAACTATGTGTAGGCTAAAGATAGTTTATACTGATATCTCCAACCGGATCTGTTATGACATGGATATTGTAACCTTCTCCCTTTGTTTGACTGTAACATCCAACTCCAGTGGTAAGAAACCTGGCTTCCACCCTTTGTCATTTATGAAATTCAGTGCTTGTTCCATTTGACGACTGATATCGTAGTTTCAGTACTGTTAGCTGCTGCCCCTCCTGGGAAAGAACACAGAGTCCCCTGTGTGTGTACGGCACATCTTGTCTTTGGCCTACAGATTCTGTACATTTCCATAGTTAACTTAGGTCAGCCCGTTTGTCCCACTACCAACAGCGAGTTTTTTCATACATTTCTGAATCAGTTAGCTTCTTCGTTACCTTCTGTATTGCAGTCTTTGACACTCCCATATCCTAGGTAGCTAAGTTTGGATAGATTGTAACTTACTTGTTGGGTTGTAAAGATCTGTGGGTGTAGCCAGATGCAGTGACAGGTATTCACCACTGAGGTATCATATGGACTGTTTCAGCCACATATTCCGTAAACTGCTTACCGTGTCAGTTTTGCCTTTTCTAGAATGTCATATAAAGGAGGTCATACAGTGTGTACCACCTCAGACTGGATTCTTTCACTTAGCAATGTAAGTGTTAGGTGCATCTATTTTTTTTTTTCCACGGGTTGATGGTCGTCCATTCCTTTATATCTCTGAATACTATTGCATTGCACGTATATGAGAGGAAAAATAATTTTCCCTCTACACTTCTATGTTCTTTATTGAGATCCCCCTTGTAATGAAAAAGAGACGAACTGGAGAAAAAAACCAGAAGTTTAATATATACCATGCGTACCTCCTGTATACTTGAAAGATACCCAGGAAAACTGAGTCACTCCCTGAAATGGCCCAAGCCGTTACCTTAAATGCTATCTTCAGAACAAAAGCAAGATGTTAGGGAATGGAGGCAGCCATTTAAGGGATGTTATTAGTCAAAGCCCAGTAAACAAGGGTATGGTTGTTACACAGATTTACATCCAGGTCTATTTCATTGAAAAACTTTTTTTAATTTTTTAAACATTTATTTATTTGGCTACGCTGGGTCTTAGTTGCGGCCTGTGGAATCTTGAGTTGCAGCATGCGGGCTCTTAATTGCAGCATGCGGGATCTAGTTCCCTGAGCAGGGATTGAACCCTGGTCCCCTGATTGGGAGCATGGAGTCTTAACCACTGGACCAGTAGGGGAGTCCCAGCAAACTTTTCTTGATATTTAGTCATCATTCAATTCCTGGTCCAGAGAGGGACATACTCTTACAAATGGAGATATCCTTAATAAATGTAAATGTACCTCCTAAAAGGGCATTTTCTACTTGGTTTTGAAAGATTCTCCTGGGTCTGCTGTTTCTTAAATTAATCAGTCCAAAATAATCCTTTTGTCAAATGGGCATATTTTGAGGTGGTGTATTCTGCACCCCTTGACATGTATGTGCCCTAATTTGCTTATGAATTCATCTACAGAAGGACATCCTGATATCTTTAAGTTTTTAGCCATTATGAATAGAGCTGCTGTGCATTACTTGATGCTAGTTTTGGTTTGAACACAGTTTTTCAAAGCAGTTGTCTAAATACAAGAGGTACACTTCTTGGATCCTAAGGTGAGACTTTTTAGATTTGGAAAAAACTGCCAAAGTGTCTTCCAAAGCTGGTTGTACATGCATTCCACCAGCATCTTGAGTTTATTCTTGTATGCTTATTTACTGCCTGTTTATCTTCTTGGGGCAGGTGTGTGTTTCTACCTTTACCAAATTTTAATGGCGTTGTTGGCATAATTTGAGTGCAAATCCTTTATCAGACATGTGTTTTGGAAATAGTTTCTTGCAGTTTGTGGTTTGTCTTCCGGTTTTCTGAATAAGGTCACCAGACCCAAAGTCATGTAGATTACCTTTTTTTCCTAGGATTTTTATAGTTTGGTAATTTAAATTTGTCTATGGGCATTTTGAGTGAATTTTGGGTTAAGTCGTAAAGTTTGTGTCTACATTCATTTCATTACATATGGTTTGTAATTAATTGCTCCTTAACCCTCTTTTGAGAAGATACAGTGAGATACTTGGCTCCATTTCAGTTTGGATTTCCAAACTTAGCATACACAGCAGAACTGCCTCCCAGACGAGGCCTCTGGGTTTGTGAGTGTGGCACTCCCGGCACTTTTCTCACATCCCACAGGGGGCGCCGAACCCACCTGTCTGACCCTGGGGGCACAGGTGCACCCTGCCCACAGACTTTGCTCTGTGAAAAGCAGACAGGTGCTTTGTCTCCTGTCAGGGCTTAGGTTTCTGGACCATGAGGCATTCTCCACACTGACGAGCTGGGTTTTCTCAGGAACCACTGGTGAGGAGACTCCACAAGAGGAAAAAATGAGCAAGTGTGGAGAATCCTCCTGTGCAGCTGACTGCTGGGTGGGTGGGGTGCATCTTCAGGGGATTCAGGAGAGAAAGGGTTTAATGCGGAATACTGTGCGCTTTTAGTTAGTTTTATGTGCAGTGTACATGGTGACCAGTGTCGTTCTTTGGAGACTGGTGTCTAGTTTTCCTGGCACTGTTTGTTGATGGTTTTAGGTAGAATAAACTTTTTTTTTTACATCTTTATTGGCGTATAATTGCTTTACAATGGTGTGTTAGTTTCTGCTTTATAAAAAAGTAAATCAGTTATATATATATGTTCCCATATCTCTTCCCTCTTGCATCTCCCTCCCTCCCACCCTCCCTATCCCACCCCTCTAGGTGGTCACAAAGCACCGAGCTGATCTCCCTGTGCTATGCGGCTGCTTCCCACTAGCTATCTACCTTACGTTTGGTAGTGTATATATGTCCATGCCACTCTCTCACTTTGTCAAAGCTTACCCTTCCCCCTCCCCATATCCTCAAGTTCATTCTCTAGTAGGTCTGTGTCTTTATTCCTGTCTTACCCCTAGGTTCTTAACGACATTTTTTTCCCTTAAGTTCCATATATATGTGTCAGCATATGGTATTTGTCTTTCTCTTTCTGACTTAATTCACTCTGTATGACAGACTCTAGGTCTATCCACCTCATTACAAATAGCTGAATTTCGTTTCTTTTTATGGCTGAGTAGTATTCCATTGTATATATGTGCCACATCTTCTTTATCCATTCATCTGATGATGGGCACTTAGGTTGTTTCCATCTCCGGGCTATTGTAAATAGAGCTGCAATGAACATTTTGGTACATGACTCTTTTTGAATTATGGTTTTCTCAGGGTATATGCCCAGTAGTGGGGTTGCTGGGTCATATGGTAGTTCTATTTGTAGTTTTTTAAGGAACCTCCATACTGTTCTCCATAGTGGCTGTATCAATTCACATTCCCACCAGCAGTGCAAGAGTGTTCCCTTCTCTCCACACCCTTTCCAGCATTTATTGTTTCTAGATTTTTTGATGATGGCCATTCTGACTGGTGTGAGATGATATCTCATTGTAGTTTTGATTTGCATTTCTCTAATGATTAGTGATGTTGAGCATTCTTTCGTGTGTTTGTTGGCAGTCTGTATATCTTCTTTGTAGAAATGTCTCTTTAGGTCTTCTGCCCATTTTTGGATTGCGTTGTTTGGTTTTTTTGATATTGAGCTGCATGTGTTGCTTGTATATTTTGGAGATTAATCCTTTGTCAGTTGCTTCGTTTGCAAATATTTTCTCCCATTCTGAGGGTTGTCTTTTCATCTTTTTTATGGTTTCCTTTTCTGTGCAAAAGCTTTTAAGTTTCATTAGGTCCCATTTGTTTATTTTTGTTTTTATTTCCATTTCTCTAGAAGGTGGGTCAAAAAGGATCTTGCTGTGATTTATGTCATAGAGTGTCCTGCCTATGTTTTCCTCTAAGACTTTGATAGTTTCTGGCCTTACATTTAGGTCTTTAATCGTTTTGAGCTTATTTTTGTGTATGGTGTTAGGGAGTGATGTAATCTCATACTTTTACACGTACCCATCCAGTTTTCCCAGCACCACTTATTGAAGAGGCTGTCCTTTCTCTTCTGTACATTCCTGCCTCCTTTATCAAAGATAAGGTGACCATATGTGCGTGGGTTTATCTCTGGGCTTTCTATCCTGTTCCATTGATCTATCTTTCTGTTTTTGTGCCAGCACCATACTGTCTTGATTACTGTAGCTTTGTAGTATAGTCTGAAGTCAGGGAGCCTGATTCCTCCAGCTCCGTTTTTCGTTCTCAAGATTGCTTTGGCTATTCGGGGTCTTTTGTGTTTCCATACAAATTGTGAAATTTTTTGTTCTAGTTCTGTGAAAAATGCCAGTGGTAGTTTGATAGGGATTGCATTGAATATGTAGCTTGATTTGGGTAGTAGAATCATGTTTCACAATGTTGATTCTTCCAATCCAAGAACATGGCATACCTCTCCATCTCTTTGTATCATCCTTAATTTCTTTCATCAGTGTCTTATAATTTTCTGCATACAGGTCGTTTGTCTCCTTAGGTAGGTTTATTCCTAGATATTTTATTCTTTTTGTTGCAATGGTAAATGGAAGTGTTTTCTTGATTTCACTTTCAGATCTTTCATCATGAGTGTATAGGAATGGCAGAGATTTCTGCGCATTAATTTTGTATCCTGCTAATTTACCAAATTCATTGATTAGCTCTTGTAGTTTTCTGGTAGCATCTTTAGGATTCTCTATGTATAGTATCATGTCATCTGCAAACAGTGACGGCTTTACTTCTTCTTTTCCGATTTGGATTCGTTTTATTTCCTTTTCTTCTCTGATTGCTGTGGCTAAAACTTCCAAAACTATGTTGAATAGGAGTGGTGAGAGTGGGCAGCCTTGTCTTGTTCCTGATTTTAGTGGAAATGCTTTCAGTTTTTCACCATTGAGGACGATGTTGGCTGTGGGTTTGTCATATATGGCCTTTATTATGTTGAGGAAAGTTCCCTCTATGGCTACTTTCTGGAGGGTTTTTATCATAAATGGGTGTTGAATTTTGTCAAAAGCTTTGTCTGCATCTATTGAGATGACCATATGGTTTTTCTCCTTCAATTTGTTAATATGGTGTATCACATTGATTGATTTGTGTATATTGAAGAATCCTTGCATTCCTGGAGTAAACCCCACTTGATCATGGTGTATGATCCTTTTACTGTGCGGTTGGATTCTGTTTGCTAGTATTTTGTTGAGGATTTTTGCATCTATGTTCATCAGTGATATTGGCCTGTAGTTTTCTTTCTTTGTGACATCCTTGTGTGTTTTTGGTTTCAGGGTGATGGTGGCTTCGTAGAATGAGTTTGGAAGTGTTCCTCCCTCTGCTATATTTTGGAAGAGTTTGAGAAGGATAGGTGTTAGCTCTTCTCTAAATGTCTGATGGAATTCGCCTGTGAAGCCATCTGGTCCTGGGCTTTTGTTTGTTGGAAGATTTTTAATCACAGTTTCAATTTCAGTGCTTGTGATTGGTCTGTTCATAGTTTCTATTTCTTCCTGATTCAGCCTTGGCAGGTTGTGCATTTCTAAGAATTTGTCCATTTCTTCCAGGTTGTCCATTTTATTGGCATAGAGTTGTTTGTAGTAATCTCTCATGATCTTTTGTATTTCTGCAGTGTCAGTTGTTACTTCTCCTTTTTCATTTCTAATTCTGTTGATTTGAGTCTTCTTCCTTTTTTCCTTGATGAGTCTGGCTAAGGGTTTATCAATTTTGTTTATCTTCTCAAAGAACCAGCTTTTAGTTTTATTGATCTTTGCTATCGTTTCCTTCATTTCTTTTTCATTTATTTCTGATCTGATCTTTATGATTTCTTTCCTTCTGCTAACTTTGTGGGTTTTTTGTTCTTCTTTCTCTAATTTCTTTACATGCAAGGTTAGGTTGTTTATTCGAGATGTTTCCTGTTTCTTAAGGTAGGATTGTATTGCTATAAACTTCCCTCTTAGAACGGCTTTTGCTGCATCCCATAGGTTTTGGGTCATCGTGTCTCCATTGTCATTTGTTTCTAGGTATTTTTTGATTTCCTCTTTGATTTCTTCAGTGATCACTTCGTTATTAAGTCGTGTATTGTTTAGCCTCCATGTGTTTGTATTTTTTAACAGATCTTTTCCTGTAATTGATGTCTAGTCTCATAGTGTTGTGGTCAGAAAAAGATACTTGATACAATTTCAATTTTCTTAAATTTACCGAGCCTTGATTTGTGACCCAGGATATGATCTATCCTGGAGCATGTTCCAGGAGCACTTGAGAAAAATGTATATTCTGTTGTTTTTGGATGGAATGTCCTATAAATATCAATTAAGTCCATCTTGTTTAATGTATCATTTAAAGCTTGTGTTTCCTTATTTATTTTCATTTTGGATGATCTGTCCATTGGTGAAAGTGGAGTGTTAAAGTCCCCTACTATGAGTGTGTTACTGTTGATTTCCCCTTTTATGGCTGTTAGTATTTGCCTTATGTATTGAGGTGCTCCTATGTTGGGTGCATAAATATTTACAATTGTTATATTTTCTTCTTGGATCAATCCCTTGATCATTATGTAGTGTCCTTATTTGTCTCTAGTAATAGTATTTATTTTAAAGTCTATTTTGTCTGATATGAGAATTGCTACTCCAGCTTTCTTTTGGTTTCCATTTGCATGGAATATCTTTTTCCATACCCTCACTTTCAGTCTGTATGTGTCTCTAGGTCTGAAGTGGGTGTCTTGTAGACAGCATATATATGGGTCTTGTTTTTGTATCCATTCAACTAGTTTGTGTCTTTTGGTGGGAGCATTTAATCCATTTACATTTAAGGTAATTATTGATATGTATGTTCCTATTCCCATTTTCTTAATTGATTTGGGTTTGTTATTATAGGTCTTTTCCTTCTCTTGTGTTTCTTGCCTAGAGAAGATTCTTTAGCATTTGTTGTAAAGCTGGTTTGGTGGTGCTGAACTCTCTCAGCTCTTGCTTATCTGTAAAGGTTTTAATTTCTCCATCAAATCTTAATGAGATCCTTGCTGGGTAGAGTAATCTTGGTTGTAGTTTTTTCTCCTTCATCAGTTTAAATATGTCCTGCCAGTCCCTTCTGGCTTGCAGAGTTTCTGCTGAAAGATCAGCTGTTAAATTTATAGGGATTTCCTTGTGTGTTATTTGTTGTTTTTCCCTTGCTGCTTTTTTTTTTTTTTTTTTTTTTTGTGGTACGTGGGCCTCTCACTGTTGTGGTGTCTCCCGTTTTGGAGCACAGGCTCCGGACGCGCAGGCTCAGTGGCCATGGCTCACAGGCCCAGCCACTCCGCGGCATGTGGGATCTTCCCGGACTGGGGCACGAACCCGTGTCCCTTGCATCAGCAGGTGGACTCTCAACCACTGCACCACCAGGGATGCCCTCCCTTGCTGCTTTTAATATGTTTTCTTTGTATTTAATTTTTGACAGTTTGATTAATATGTGTCTTGGCGTATTTCTCCTTTGATTTATCCTGTATGGGACTCTCTGTGCTTCCTGGACTTGATTAACTATTTCCTTTCCCATATTAGGGAAGTTTTCAACTATAATCTCTTCCAATATTTTGTCAGTCCCTTTCCTTTTCTCTTCTTCTTCTGGAACCCCTATAATTTGAATGTTGGTGTGTTTAATGTTGTCCCAGAGGTCTCAGACTGTCCTCAGTTCTTTTCATTCTTTATTCTGCTCTGCAGTAGTTATTTCCACTATTTTATCTTCCAGGTCAGTTATCCATTCTTCTGCCTCAGTTATTCTGCTATTGCTCCCATCTAGAGTATTTTTAATTTCATTTATTGTGTTGTTCATCGTTGTTTGTTTCATCTTTAGTTCTTCTAGGTCCTTGTTAAATGTTTCTTGCATTTTGTCCATTCTATTTCCAAGATTTTGGATCATCTTTACTATCATTATTCTGAATTCTTTTTCAGGTAGACTGTCTATTTCCTCTTCATTTGTTAGGTCTGGTGGGTTTTTATCTTGCTCCTTCATCTGCTGTGTGTTTTTCTGTCTTCTCATTTTGCTTATCTTACTGTGTTTGGGGTCTCCTTTTTGCAGGCTTCAGATTCGTAGTTCCCATTGTTTTTGATGTCTGTCCCCAGTGACTAAGTTTGGTTCAGTGGGTTGTGTAGGATTCCTGGTGGAGGGGACTAGTGCCTGTGTTGTGGTGGATGAGGCTTGATCTTGTCTTTCTGGTGGGCAGGTCCATGTCTGGTGGTGTGTTTTGGGGTGTCTGTGAACTTATTATGATTTTAGGCAGTCTCTCTGCTAATGGGTGGGGTTGTGTTCCTGTTTTGCTAGTTTTTTGGCATAGGGTGTCCAGCACTGTAGCTTGCTGGTCGTTGAGTGAAGCTGGGTGCTGGTGTTGAGATGGATATCTCTGGGAGATTTTAGCCGTTTGATATTATGTGGAGCTGGGAGGTCTCTTGTGGACCAGTGTCCTGAAGTTGGCTCTCCCACCTCAGAGGCACCGCACTGACTCCTGGCTGCAGCACCAAGAGCCTTTCATCCACACGGCTCAGAATAAAAGGGAGAAAAAGTAGAAAGAAAGAATTAGTAGAAGAAGAAAGAAAGAAGGAAAGAAGGAAAGAAGGAAAGAAAGGAGGGAGGGAGGGAGGGAGGAAGGAAGAAAGGAGGGAAGGAAGGAATAAAAGAAAGAAAGAAGATCAAGTAAAATAACATAGAGCAAGATAAAATATAATAAAGTTATTAAATTAAAAAATAATTATTAAGAAAAAATTTTTTAAAAAAACCCCCCAAAAAACACAAAAAATACAAAACCGGATGGATAGAACCCTAGGACAAATGGTGGAAGCAAAGCTATACAGACAAAATCTCACACAGAAGCATACACATACACACTCACAAAAAGAGGAAAAGGGGAAAAAATCATAAACCTTGCTCTCAAAGTCCACCTCCTCAATTTGGGATGATTCGTTGTCTATTCATGTATTCCACAGGTGCAGGGTACATCAAAGTGATTGTGGAGCTTTAATCCGCTGCTTCTGAGGCTGCTGGGAGAGATTTCCCTTACTCTTTGTTCGCACAGCTCACGGGGCTCAGCTTTGGATTTCGCCCCGCCTCTGCGTGTAGGTCGCCGGAGGGCATCTGTTTTTTTGCTCAGACAGGACGGGGTTAAAGGAGCCGCTGATTCGGGGGCTCTGGCTCACTCAGGCCGGGGGGAGGGAGGGGCGCGGAGTGTGGGGTGGGCCTACGGCAGCAGAGGCCAGCGTGATGTTGCAGTAGCCTGCGTTCTCCTGGGGAAGTTGTCCCTGGATCCCGGGACCCTGGCAGTGGCGGGCTGCACAGGCTCCCCGGAAGGGAGGTGTGGAGAGTGACCTGTGCTCGCACACAGGCTTCTTGTTGGTGACAGCAGCAGCCTTAGCGTCTCATGCCCGTCTCTGGGGTCCGCGCTGTTAGCCGCGGCTCGCGCCATCTCTGGAGCTCCTTTAAGCGGCGCTCTTAATCTCCTCTCCTCACACACCAGGAAACAAAGAGGGAAGAAAAAGTCTCTTGCCTCTTCGGCAGGTCCAGACTTTTCCCCGGACTCCCTCCCGGCCAGCCGTGGCGCACTAACCCCCTGCAGGCTGTGTTCACGCCGCCACCCCCAGTCCTCTCCCTGCGCTCCTCAACTCCTCTCCCTGCGCTCCTCAACTCCCAGCCCCGCCCGCCCCGGTGGGTGAGCAGACAAGCCTCTCGGGCTGGTGAGTGCAGGTTGGCACCGATCCTCTGTGCGGGAATCTCCCTGCTTTGCCCTCCGCACCCCTGTTGCTGCGCTCTCCTCCGTGGCTCCGAAGCTTCCACCTCCGCCCCCGCAGTCTCCGCCCGTGAAGGGGCTTCTAGGGTGTGGAAACCTTTCCTTCTTCACAGCTCCCTCCCACTGGTGCAGGGCCCGTTCCTATGCTTTTGTCTCTGTTTATTCTTTTTTCTTTTGTCCTACCCAGGTACGTGGGGACTTTCTTGCCTTTTGGGAGTTCTGAGGTCTTCTGCCAGCATTCAGTAGGTGTTCTGTAGGAGTTGTTCCACGTGTAGATGTATTTCTGGTGTATCTGTGGGGAGGAAGGTGATCTCCGCGTCTTACTCTTCCGCCATCTTCCCCCTCTCCCAAACACTTTAATAATAGTAATTTTTGTGATGCATGAGCATGGAATATTGTTTTCTATTGTGTCTTCAGTTTCTTTATCAATGCTTTATAGTTTTCTGAGTATAGGTCTTCCATGTCCTAGGTTAAATTTATTGCTAAATAGTTCGTTCTTTCTGATGGAATTGTTTTCTTAATTTTTCTTGCTGATGGATCATTATTAGTGTATAGAAACAAAACTGATTTGTGTATACTGATTCCATATTTTGCAACTTTACTGAACTTATTTTTTAACATATTTTTTGAAGTAATGTGAAAAATTTAAATACTAAAATCTCACAGTTTCTACTGCACCCCAGGTAATCCACAGGACCCAAGAGATGGTAGCTACTAATGTACTCTTCCCACGGTGCCTCTTCATACCCTGCGGACTCCGCCAAGGGAAATAAGTATCACAACTTTGGTTGAACGTGGTCTGGGTAAGTCTTGGCCTCTATAACAAAATTTGATGTCTGTCTTATCTGAGTTTCTGGCATGCTACTGACATGGTTGTCTAGAAAAGTAATTTACTTTCCAGTAATTTAAAATGTACAGAAAAGTTGCAATAATGGCAAAAAGTACTCACATTTGCCACTTCACACAAAATGCTCAGTGTGTTTTGCCCACGGAACCAGCACATAACCCCTAAATGAAGAAATCCTGATGTCCACATTATAATTTAATACTCAGCCCCACTTCAACTTTCACCTACTGTCCCAACTGTATGAAAATGTCTTTTTCCATCCTGATCCGGTTTTCTTTTTCTGGACCCATTACTGAGTTTCCCCCTCATTTGGACAACCGTGATGGATTTGAAGCAGACAAGATGAATATGGGATCTAGGTGGCCTTTTCTGTATGGCTTTTTTCACTAAGAATGTTTTTAATGTTCATTTTGGTAACAAATATCAGCGCTGCACTTTTTTTTCATTGTCATTAAAAATACAAAACACGACTTTAGCATTTAATTCACTTTACGTATACAGTTTTTGTGGTATTAACTACCTTCATATAGTTGCACAAGCAAGTTAACTAACGTGGGTACCTCCTGTGTGCATGGCAGATACCCAGGAAACTGAGTAACACCCTGAAACAGCCCAAGACATCACCTTAAATACCATCTTCATCTAAAAGGCAAAAAAAGGAAGGCTATAGTCATTTCTGTCTACATTCATTTGGTTGTATATGGTTTCCAGTTGATGTTGTATAACTAGTTGTGGAGAAGTCATGGGGTAGGTGGCTTCATTTCAGTTTGAATTTCCAAATTTAGTGGATTCTGCAGGCTTGATACAAGGTTTACAAACTTTATATTGGATCAGGACATCCCATGGTGTAACTGGTATTCATGGTTTGTTCAACAATTAAAGTTCTGTGTGATATGAGTTCATCCCGGAGTAATCCAGGTTATTACTGGAGGTAAACAAATGTTTCTGTTATACATTTGTCCCAGGATGAAAGGACAAGAGAAATAAGACCTAATTTATAAAAGTGCCTTCAAACTAATTGATACTGAAGTATAGTTGACCTACAATGTTGTGTTAATTTCTACTGTACAGCAAAGTGATTCATATATACATACATACATACATACATACATACATATATATATATATATATATATATATATATATATATATATATATATATATATATATTGCGGTACGCGGGCCTCTCACTGTTGTGGCCTCTCCCGTTGCGGAGCACAGGCTCCAGACGCGCAGGCTCAGCGGCCATGGCTTACGGGCTCAGCCGCTCTGTGGCATGCGGGATCCTCCTGGACCGGGGCACTAACCCGTGTCCCTTGTTTCGGCAGGCAGACTCTCAACCACTGCACCACCAGGGAAGTCCTATACATATTTTTCATATTCTTTTCCATTATGATTAATTACAGGGTATTGAATATAGTTCCCTGTGCTGTACAGTAAGACCTTGTTTATCCATCCTATATATAATAATTTGCATCTACTAATCCCAAACTCCCAATCCATCCCTCTCCCCTGTCTTCCCCTTGACAACCACAAGTCTGTTTTCTATATTTGTGAGTCTGTTTTTGTTCTGCAGATAGGTTCATTTGGGTCTCATTTTATAATCCAGATATAAGTGATATCATATGGTATTTGTTGTTCTCTGTCTGACTTACTTCACTTTGTATGATAACCTCTAGGTCCATCCATGTAGCTGCAAATGGCATTATTTCATTCTGTTTTATGGCTGAGTAATATTCCATTGTATATATGTACCACATCTTCTATATCCATTCATCTGTGGAGGGACATTCAGGTTGCTTCCATATCTTGGCTATTGTGAATAGTGCTGCTGTGAATGCTGGGGTGCATGTATCTTTTCGAATTATAGTTTTGTCTGGATGTGTGCCCAGGAGTGGGATTGCTGGTTCATATGGTAATTCTATTTTTAGTTTTTGAGGAACCTCCATGCTGTTTTCCATAGTGGCTGCATCAATTTACATTCCCACCAGTAGTGTAGGAGGGTTCCCTTTTCTCCACACCCCTTCCAGCATTTATTTCTAGACATTTTAATGATGGCCATTCTGACCACTGTGAGGTGGTAACTCACTGTAGTTTTGATTTGCATTCTCTAATAATTAGTGATGTGGAGCGTCTTTTCAGGTGCCTCTTGGCCATCTGTATGTCTTCAGAGAAATGTCTGTTTAGACCTTCTGCCTATTTTTTGATTTTTTTTCTTTTTTGAGTTGTATGAGCTGTTTGTATATTTTAGAATTAAGCCCTTGTTGGTCGCATCATTTGCAGGTATTTTCACCCAAACAGTGAGCACAGGTTCTGGCACAACTGGATACCCACATGCAGAAGAGTAAAGTTGGACCCTTACCTCCCCCCACCCCATATACAAAATCAACGCAAAATGGACGAAAGGCCTAGATGCAAGAACCAAAATTATAAAACTCGTAGAAGAAAACATGAGAGTACATCTTCATGACCTTGGATTTGGTCATGATTTCTTAGATCTACCAAAAGCACAAGCAACAAAAGACAAAATAGATGAATTGGACTTCCTCAAAGTGAAAAACAGTTGTGTATAAAAGGAGCAAGGAATAAGATAATCCACCATCCAAAATGGCCCAAGATGTTTGCAAACCATGTATCTGATAAAGGACTAGCCCAGCAGCCAAGCCCCCGGTGGTCCAGTGCAGTGTCTGTGCGGCCCCTCCCATCGTCGGTGATCAGGGGATTTCAGGCCCCACAGCACCCGAGGGGTGGACACGGGTCATCCTCAGCACCCTCAGGGAGTGAGTGCTGAATGGTTTTGAGCCCAGATGCACTCCCATTACTGCCCTCAAAGGCTGAAGGCTTCAGCATGCCTCCAGAAGGACACAGAGTATTTGCAAGTCTTTGAGAACCAAGAGAACAGTCTTCACTTTTCTGAAAGGGCATCTTATTATTTCACAGCGTGACCATTTTCAATCTGGCTGTCAAGGGTGCCCTCCCACCTTCCTGATATCTCTGAGAGTGGCCATGGGGGTTTGGCTGTCCCCAGTCCCCACACCAGGTGACAAGGCCAGTGGGGCCAGACCCTGGTGGTCCTTAGCTTCGCTGGAGACTAACCCAGACTCTCAGCCTGAGATTGAACCTGGACGCCCCTGCTTCTCCCTGTCACCGATTCTCATCTCCTCCTCTGTCTTTCTTCCTCTTGCTTTTCAGTCTCAGATTTACCTGACAGCCACCACTCACAGTTCCTGCAGAGCCCAGAGATTTATTCTCAAAGGAAAAGTTCTGGAAACTCAGAGGGATAAGTAAAGGATGCAGCTGATTCTCACCTTGTGCTGACGCCCAAGAGGGTGAGGAGAGTGAGTGTTTTCTCATTAGAATTTTAAATCCTCCAAGTAATAGATCATTGGGGGGCATCCAGTGTCTCCTGCTCATTCTAATAATGTCATTCCTGGATTTTAGTGTGGTAAATAATTTATATTATAAATATGCTGAGGGGGATATCCATTTAAAAAATGTTAGCGGTAACTCCAAGGGATTTACAACAAACAAGGACACAGAACCCTGTGTCCAGACACTGGCTGAGAGACTCCTACCCTGACCGCAGCCCCCTGGAGGGCAGAGTGGCCATGACTCTCCTCCCGCAGGTGAGCCTACACAGGCACATCCCACATGGGAACACTGCATCGCAGAATCTTAGAGTGGCTGATGGCAGGCAGCTGGCTAGAGATGCGGACAAGAGAAAACTGCTCAGCAGCCTGGGACAACCCGGGGGTGAGGCCTTAGGAAGGGCCAGTATCAGAGCCTCAGAGATAACTTGAAGAGAGTTCAGGCTGTTAAGGACATTGTCAGAGATGCACTTAGGGACATGTTCAGGGCCTTAGTTATGGACAGGATCAGGCATTATTTAGTGACAGCTTAGACTGTAAGGGACAGCATCAGGGCCTAAGTTAGGGACAGTGTCAGTGCTTCACTTAGAGATAACGTGAGAGCCTTAGTTAGACACAGTTCAGGCTGTTACTTAGGAATATGTTCAGGGCTTTAGAGCCAGCATCATGGCCATAATTAGAACCAGTGTCAGGGCGTCCGTTGGGCCAAAACTAGGGTGTTAGTTAGGGAACGAGTCAGGTCATTAGTTACAGACAGTGTCAGGGTTTTAGGTAGAGACAGCGGCAAGTCCTTAGTTAAGAACAGTGTCGGGGCCTCACTTAGGGGCAGCGTCAGGATGTTCGTTATGGAGAGTCAGGACATTAGAATTTCAGATTCTGAGGTAGAGACAGCATCACGACCTTAGTTAGGGACAGCGTCAGAGACTTACCTAGGGACATATTCAGGGCCTTAGTTACGGACAGGATCAGGGTGATACAGAGGAACACCTAAGGGTATTAGGGACATCTTCAGGGCCTCAATTAGGGATAGCATCAGGGTATTAGTTAGGGAAAGAGGCCATTATTATAGATAGTGTCAGTGCCTTAGGTAGAGAGAGCATCAGGGCCTTAGTTAAGGACAGCGTCAGAGACATACTTAGGGACATATTCAGGGCCTTGGTTATGGACAGGATCAGGGCGTTATTGAGAGGTACATGAGGCTATTAGGGAGAGCATCAGCGTGTTAGGGAAAGAGTCGGCCGTTATTATAGACAGTGACAGTGCCTCAGGTAGAGACATCATCACAGCCTTAGTTAGGAAGAGGGTCAGGGCCTTGGTGAGGGACAGGGTCAGGCCAACAGTGAGGGACACCTAAGGCTATTAGGGACATCGTCAAGGCCTTAGATTGGGCCAGCATCAGGGCTGTAGTATTGACCAGTGTCAGGGCATTAATGAGGGACAAAATTAGGGTGTTAGGGAAAGCGGTCATTAGTTACAGACAGTTTTAGGGCCTCAGGTAGAATCGGCATCAAGGCCTTAGTTAGGAAGAGCATCGGGACGTTAGTTAGGGCCAGCAACAGGGCCTTAGTTAGGGACAGTGTTGTCAGGCCCTCAGCGATCACTTGAGGGCCTTCGTAAGAGACAGTGTAGGCCGTTAGTTAGGGACACTTCAGAGACTTTCTTAGGGATATATTACGGTCTTAGGAACAGAATCAGGGTGTTATTTTGTGGCCGCTTAGGCACTAAGGGACAGCATCAAAGTCTAAGTTAGGGAGGATGTCACAGTCTTGGGGATAGTGTTAGGGACTTTGTAAATTATAGCTTAGGCCATTAGCTAGGGACAATGTCAGGGGCATATTAAGGGCAGTGTCAGAGACATAATGAGGGACATCTTCAGGGCCTTAGTTATGGACAGGATCAGGTCCAATACTTGGGACCAGTGTCAGGCCGTTATTTAGGGGCAGTGTCAGGACCTTCTATAGAGACAGCATCAAGACCCTTAGTTAGGAAGAGGGTCAGGGCCTTAGGACAGGGTCAGAGACGTCCTCAGGCACATATTCAGGGCCTTAGTAATGGACAGGATCAGGACCCCAGTGAGGGACATCTAAGTCTATGAGGGACATTGTCAGGGCCTTAGATAGGGTCAGCATCAGGGCCGTAGTTAGGACCAGTGTCAGGGCGTTATTTAGGGACAAAATTAGGATGTTAGTTAAGGAAAAATTCAGGAAATTAGTCACAGACAGTGTCAGCTTCTCAGGTAGAGACTTCAAGGTCTTAGTGAGAGCATCAGCATCTCAGGTAGGAGCTGTATCAGGCCATTACTTACAGACAGTGTCAAGGCCTTAATTAGGGAGAGTGTCAGGGCCTCAGAGAAAAACTTGAGGGCCTTAGTAAGAGACACTTCAGGCTGTTCGTTAGGGACATCATCAGGGCGTTAGTTATGGACAGGGTCAGGGTATTAGTGAAAGACAGCTCAGGCAATTAGGCACACCGTCAGGGCCTTGGGCAGGGGCAGCGTCAGGGAGTAGTTGGGGGGAAAGAGTGAGGCTGTTAGGTAAAGACAGACTCAGGGCCTTAGTTAGAGACAGTGTCAGGTTCTTCATTAGGGACACTGTCATGGCCTCAGTTAAAGATAACTTGAGGGTCTTAGAGATAGTGTCAGGGACTTAGTTATGGACATCATTAAGGTCTCAGAGGTAATTTGAGGGCCTTAGTAAGAGACATTTTGGGTCATTAGTGACATTGTCTGGACCTTAGTGCCGTCTTCAGTACATCATTTATGGGCCACATCAGGGCATTAATGAGGGACAGCTCAAGTTATAGGGACCGTATCAGGGTCTTAGTTAGGGACTGTGTCAGGACCTTTGTTAGGGAAAGAGTGAGGCCACTAGTTAAAGACAGACTCAGGGCCTTAGTTAGAGACAGCCTCAGTCCTTAATTAGGGAGAGTGTCAGGGCCTCAGTTAAAGATAAGTTGAGGGCCTTTGTTAAGGACAGCCTCCAGGCCTCAGTTAGGGACAGGTTCACAGCCTCGGGACTAAACTCAGGGCCTTAGTTAGGGACAGCATAGGGATTTAGTTATCATAAGAGGCTCGACATTAGCTAAAGACAAGGTTAGGTTAAGGTCTAGGGATAGTGTCAGGACATGACCTAGGGATAGCGTGAAGACCTTAGTTATTGAGAGCATCAGGGCCTTAGTTAGGACCAGTGTCAGGGCCTTAATCAGGACCAGTGTCAGGGCTTGATGTAGGGATAGCGTCAGAGCCTAATTAAGGTACGGCAACAGGGCCCAGTGAGGCCTGTCTTTAGGGCCTGAGTGAGGGACAGTGTCAGGGCATGATCTAGGAGCAGGATAAGGGCCTCTGTAGGATCAGCATTAGGGTCTTCGTTAAAGACATTCTCAGGGCCTCTGTTAGGGACAGCCTCAGGGCCTCACTTAGGGACAGGGTCATGGCTTACTTTGGAACAGTTTCAGGACCTTGGCAAGACATGGGTCAGGATATTAGCTCAGGATAATGTCAGGACTTTAGATATTGATGGCAGCAGGGCCTTAGTGACAGTGCCAGGGCCTAACTTAGGACGAATATCAGAGCCTTTGTTAGGTACAGTGTCAGGGACTGAGTTAGGAATAGTGTTAGGGCCTCAGTTAGGGACAGTGTCAGGGCCGGATTTAGGACAAGCATCTAGGCCTTAGTTAGGGACAGTGTCAGGGCCTTGGGACTAAATACGGGGTCTGAGGTATTCACAACATAAGGGCTTCACTTAGCTTAAGAGGCAGGACATTTGCTAGGGATAGGGTTAGGGTAAAGTTTAGGGATCGTGTCAGGAAATGACCTAGGGATAGTGTCAAGACCTTAGTTACTGATAGTATCAGGGCCTTATTTAGGACCAATATCATGGCTTCAGGTAGGGACAGCATCAGAGCCTGACTTTGGGAGAGTGACAGGGCCTGAGTGAGGCCTAGCGTCAGGCCCTTAGCTGGGAACACTGTCAGGGCGTGATGTAGGAGCTGCATCAGGGTCTTTGTTGGATCAGCAATAGGGTCTTAGTTAAAGACATGATGAGGGTCTGAGGTAGTCACAGCGACAAGGCCTCAGTTAGGCATAGCTTCAGGGCCTGAGTTAGGCACAGCCTCAGGCCTTCACTTAGGGACAGCGACAGGGCTTTCTTAGGGACAGTGTCAGGACCTTGGAAAGACATGGGTCAGGATATTAGCTCAGGACAACGTTAGGACTTTAGATATTGAATGCCACAGGGCCTTAAGGCAGTGTCAGGGCCTGACTTAGGATGAGCATCAGAGCCTTTGTTAGGTACAGTGTCAGGGACTGAGTTAGGTGTAGTGTCAGGGCCTGAGTTCGGACGAGCCTCCAGGCCCCAGTTAGGGACAGCGTCATGGCCTCGGGACTAATTTCAGGGCCTTAGTTAAGGGCAGCATCAGGGATTTAGTTAGCATAAGGGGCTCGACTTTAGTTAAAGACAAGGTTAGGTTAAGGTCTAGGGATAGTGTCAGGACATGACCTAGGGATAGTGCCAAGACAATAGTTACTTAGAGCGTCAGGGCCTAATTTAGGACCAGTGTGAAGGTTTCAGGTAGGGACAGCATCAGAGCCTGACTTAGGGAGAGTGACAGGGCCTGATTGAGGCCTAGCGTCGGGCCCTTAGCTGGGGACACTGTCAGGGCATGATGTAGCAGCAGCATCAGGGCCTTTGTTGGATCAGCAATAGGGTCTTAGTTAAAGACATGATCAGGGTCTGAGGGAGTCACAGCGTCAATGCCTCAGGTAGCCATAGCTTCAGGGCCTGAGTTAGGCACAGCCTCAGGCCTTCACTTAGGGACAGCGACAGGGCTTTCTTAGGGACAGTGTCAGGACCTTGGTTAGAAATGGGGCAGGATATTAGCTTAGGTTAGTGTCCGGATTTTAGTTATTGCTGGTAGCAGAGCCTATATTAGGGACAGATTCCGGGCCTTAGTTAGAGACAGTGTCAGGACCTTTGTTAATACTAGTCTGGGTCTTAGTTATGGAGAGCATTAGGGCTTGAGTGAGGAAAAGAGGCAGGAAATTAGCTCGGGACAGAGTCAGCTTCCAGGCCAGGGATAGTGTCAGGAAATGAGCTAGTGATAGCGTGAAGACCTTAGTTATTGAGAGCACCAGGGCCTTAGTTAGGACCAGTGTCAGGGCCTTAATCAGGACCAGTGTCATGTCTTGATGTAGGGACAGCATCAGAGCCTAATTAAGGTACGGCAACAGGGCCCAGTGAGGCCTGTCTTTAGGGCCTGAGTGAGGGACAGTGTCAGGGCATGACGTAGGAGTAGTATAAGGGCCTCTGTAGGATCAGCCTTAGGGTCTTCGTAAAAGACATTCTCAGGGCCTCTGTTAGGGACAGTTTCAGGACCTTGTTAAGAGATGGGTCAGGAAATGGGCTCAGGATAGTGTTAGGACATTAGATATTGAAGGCAGCAGGGCCTTAGTTAGAGACAGTGTCAGGGCCTGCGTTAGGACTAGCATCAGAGCCTCTGTTAGGTACCGTGTCAGGGCCTGAGTTAGGAATAGTGTTAGGGCATTAGTGAGGGACAGTTCTGGGCTGGATTTAGGACGAGCATCTAGGCCTTAGTTAGTGACAGTGTCCTGGCCTTGGGCCGAAATTCAGTGTCTGTGTTAGGCACAGAGTAAGGGCTTCAGTTAGCATAAGAGGCAGGACATTTGCTACGGATAGGTTTAGGGTAAAGTTTATGGATCGTGTCAGGTAATGACCTAGGGATAGTGTCAAGACCTTAGTCACTGAGAGTATCAGTATCAGAGTATCTTAATTAGAACCAGTATCAAGGATTCAGGTAGGGACAGCGTCAGAGCCTGACTTAGGGAGAGTGACAGGACCTGAGTGAGGCCTAGCGTCAGGCCCTTAGCTGGGGACACTGTCAGGGCATGATGTAGCAGCAGCATCAGGGCCTTTGTTGGATCAGCAGTAGGGTCTTAGTTGCTAAGCAACATCCAGGCCCATAGCCCTTCGGAGTCACTCTGTGTATGCCGCGTGTAGGGCAACACAGTGCACTGTGTTTTGGGACAGCTTGATTTACCCAATACTCCCACAGGTTCGCGAACACCTTTCTAGCATGTCCAACATGCCGTGTAAGTCTGACTCATTGCCCTAGTCTGAGCTGCACTAAGAGAAACACTTGGCTTCGCATTCCATCTAAGACCTCCTACCTGAAGTCACCCTGCCTCCAAGAATAAGTCGGCTTGCGTTCCTACTGCAACTGAAGCCCAGTTCTTCGAGTAACACTGCAGGCTTTTGAAGAGGCACAGGCCCGAATTCCTACCTAGGGCGTTCCTTGGTTGACGTAGTTCACTAGATGCAGAACACCTTGCTTGGAGAAGTTGGTTCAGGGAAGGAACCAGTTGTAATCTGTGTCTCTTTTGACTTGTTAGAAAACACAGGGATGTATGCTGCGTGTGCCCATGGAAATGGGGGCCTGATGGAACTAGCCTTGCTTTCCCATTTTGAAAGCTCCCTTCATGTTGCCTTGAAGCTACCTGAAATTCACTGCTATTGACAGAACTCTAGCCACTGTAGGCATGGCTCTGCAAAGAAAGTGAGTTTCCTCTAGCTAAACAGGGTTCTTCCATGGCCGGGGTGGGGCTCAGCCTGCCATGCTCTAGAGCTAAATTGGAACTCAACTTGAGTACTTGCCTCGAGGTAAGGCCCTGAGTAGACATGCAGAAAGGGAGGCATGCGGCTGTTTCCATGAGATCTTCATCGGGTTTCTGCCTTATTTTAAAGAAGTACCCTTTTCAGGACTCTTATGCCCCTCGGGTGTGCATCCTTTTCCCTCCAAGATCGCTGAGTACCTCCAGACCTCTGTGGGCCTGTTGACCAGAATCGAGGCCCATAGGTCCCTCGGAGGTCCTCTGTATATGACGAGTGATGGGCAATACACTGCACGTTCCTTAAGGAGAGCTACATTTCCAGAGCCATCGAACAGCCTCAGGACCACATTTGTGGCCAGTCCGACGTGCCGTGGAAGTCTTCGTCATGGCCGTTGTCTAGGCGACCATGAGAAAACATTCTGCTTAGAATTCTTTGAAGACTACGTAACTGAAGTCACCCTATTCAAGGAGAAAGGCAGCATCCTACCATGCTGTGTCGCTCACGGGACACTCAAAGTGAGCACTTGCCTCGAGGTAAGGCCCTGAATTGCCGGGCAGAATCAGAGGGGGGCAGCAGTTCCCATGAAGCCGTCCGTATTCGCTGCTCCGCATTATCATAATGGCAGTACGCTTTTCAGGACACCTGAGATCCTCGTGTCAGCACCCTATTGCCGACAGGAACAGTGAGTACCTCCAGGCCCCCCTAGCCCTGCAAAGCAACTTCCAGGCCCGTAGCCCTTCAGAGCCACTCTGTGTATGTCGAATATAGGGCAACACACTGCACTCCTTCATGGGACAGCTTGAAATCCCCAGCACTCCCAGAGTTTCACGAACACCGCTGTGGCACGTCCAAAATGCCGGGGAAGTCTGACTCATTGCCCTAGTTTGAGCTGCACTGAGGAAAACCCTCGGCTTCGCATTCCATCTAGGACTTCCTGCCTGAAGTCACCCTGCCTCCAGGAGAAAGTCGGCTTGCAGTCCGACTGCCACTAAAGCCCAGTTCTTCGTGTAACACTGCAGGCTTTTGAAGAGCCACAGGCCCGAGGCCTAGCTACGGCGTACCTTGGTTGAGGCAGTTTGCTAGATGCAGAATACCCTGCTTCGAGGAGTTGATTCAGGGAAGGAACCACTGGGTAACCTGTGTCTCTTTTGACTTGTTAGAAACCACAGGGATGTATGCTGCGTGTGCCCATGGAAATGGAGGCCTGATGGAACTAGCCTTGCTTTCCCATTTTGAAAGTTCCATTCATGCTGCCTTGAAGCTACCTGAAATTCACTGCTGTTGACAGAGCACTAGCCACTGTAGGCCTGGTTCTGGGAAGAAAATGATTTTCCTCTCTCTATACCAGGTGCTTCCATGGCCGGGGTGAAGCTCAGCCTGCCATGCTCTAGAACTAAAGGGAAACTCAACCTGAGTACTTGCCTCGAGGGAAGGCCCTGAGTATCTGGACAGAAAAGGAGGCATGCAGCTGTTTCCATGAGGTCTAAGTCGCTGTACTGCTGTATTTTAAAGGAAGTACCCTTTTCAGGACTCCTAGGCCCCTCGGGTGTGCATTATTTCCCTCCAGGATCACTGAGTACCTCCAGACACCTGGGGGCCTGCTGCGCAATATCGAGGCCCATAGGTCGGTCCCTTGGAGGCCCTCTGTGTATGCCAAGTGATGGGCAACACACTGCACGTTCCTTAAGGTGAGCTATATTTCCAGAGCCCTCGAACTACGTCAGGACCACATTTCTGGCCAGTCCGACGTGCCATGGAATCCTTTGTCATTGCCATCGTCTGAGCTGCCATGGGAAAACATTCTCCTTATAATTCTTCGAGGACCTCGTACGTGAAGTCACTCTTCTCGAGGAGAAATTCAGTGTCCTACCATGATGTTTCGCTAACGGGACACTCAGCGTTAGCACTTGCCTCAATGTAAGGCCCTGAATTGCCGTGTGGAAGCGGAGGCGTGCAGCAGTTTCCGTGAATCCATAGCCGATGCTGTGCATTTTCTTAACGGCACTATGCTTTTCAGGACACCTAGGAGCTTCGCGTCGGCATCGTATTGCCGGCAGGAACACTGAGTACCCCCAGGTCCCCCTGGGCCTGCTAAGCAACTTCCTGGCCCGTAGCCCTTCAGAGCCACTCTGTGTATGCCAAGTACAGGGCAACACACTGCCCTCCTTCATGGGACAGCTTGACATCCGCAGCAATCCCAGAGTTTCACAAACACCGTTCTAGCCCATCCAACCTTCCGGAGAAGTCTGACTAATTGCCCTAGTCTAAGCTGCAGTGAGAAAAATCTTCGGCTTTGCATTCCATCTAGGACCTCCTGCCTGAAGTCGCCATCACTCCAGGAGAGTCAGCTTGCATTTCGACTGCCACTAAAGCCGGGTTCTTCGTGTAACACTGCAGGCTTTTGAAGAGCCACGGGCCTGGAGGCCTAGCTAGGGCGTACCTTGGTTGAGACAGTTCAGTAGATGCAGAACACCCTGCCTCGAGGAGTTGATTCAGGGAAGGAACCAATGGGTAACCTGTGTCTCTTGTTGGAAAGCACAGGGATGTATGGTGCACGTGCCCATTGAAATAGGGGCCTGATGGAACTAGCCTTGCTTTCCCATTTTGAAAGCTCCATTTATGCTGCCTTAAAGATACCTGAAATTCAGTGCTGTTGACAGGACTCTAGCCACTATACGCCTGGTTCTAGTAAGAAAATGAGTTTCCTGTATCTAAACCAGTTGCTTCCATGACCGGGGTGGAGCTCAGCCTGCCATGCTCTAGAGCT
Source organism: Pseudorca crassidens (assembly GCF_039906515.1). Lineage (NCBI taxonomy): Eukaryota > Metazoa > Chordata > Mammalia > Artiodactyla > Delphinidae > Pseudorca > Pseudorca crassidens. The sequence goes on from NC_090300.1 coordinate 149,397,910, forward strand.
AAAGGGAAACTCAATGTGAGTACTTGCCTTGAGGTGTGGCCCAGAGTATCCATGCAGAAAAGGAGGCGTGCAGCTGTTTCCATGAGTTCTTAGTTGCTGTTCTGCTTTATTTTAACTGAAGTACCCTTTGTAGGACTCCTGGGCCCCTTGAGTTTGCATCATTTTCCCTCCAAGGTCACTGAGTACCTCCAGACCCCTGTGGGCCTGCTAAGCAACATCGAGGCCCATAGGTCGGTCCCTCAGAGGCCCTCTGTGTATGCCGAGTGATGGGCAACACACTGCACCTTCCTCAAGGGGAGCTGCCGAGAGAAAACCTTCTGCTTACAATTCTTCGAGGACTTAGTACCTGAGGTCACTCTGCTCGAGGAGAAATTCAGCATCCTACCATGCTGTGTCGCTAACGGAACACTCAACGTGAGCACGTGCCTCAAGGTAAGGCCCTGCATTGCCGTGCAGAAGCATAGGCGTGCAGCAGTTTCCATGAGGCTGAAGCCGCTGCTCTGCATTATCTTGACGGCTGTACGCTTTTCAGGACACCTAGGAGCCTCGCGTCGGCACCATACTCCCGGCAGGAACAGTGAGTACCCCCAGGCCCCCCTGGGCCTGCTAAGCAACTTCCTGGCCCGTAGCCCTTCGGAGCCACTTCGTGTACGCCGAGTACAGGGCAACACGGTGCACTCCTTCCTGGGACTGCTTGAAATCCCCAGCATTCCCAGAGGTTCACGGACACCGTTCTTGAATGTCTAACATGCCGTGGAAGTCTCACTTATTGCCCTAGTTTGAGCTGCACTGAGGAAAACCCTCGGCTTCGCCTTACATCTAGGACCTCCTGCCTGAAGTCACCCTGCCTCCAGGAGAAAGTCGGCGTGCGTTCCGATTGCCATTAAAGCCCAGTTATTCGTGTAACACTGCAGGCTTTTGAAGAGCCACAGGCCTGGAGGCCTAGCTAGGGTGTACCTTGGTTGAGGCAGTTCGCTAGATGCAGAACACCCTGCTTTGAGGAGTTTATTCAGGGAAGGAACCGCTGGGTAACCTGTGTCTCTTTTCACTTGTTAGAAACCACAGGGATGTATGCTGTGTGTGCCTATGGAAATGGGGGCCTGATGGAACTAATCTTGCTTTCCCATTTTGAAAGCTCCATTCATGCTCCCTTGAAGCTACCTGAAATTCACTGCTGTTGACAGTCCTCTAGCCACTCTAGGCCTGGCTCTGGGAAGAAAATGAGTTTCCTCTATCTAAGCCAGGTGCTTCCATGGCCGGGGTGGAGCTCAGCCTTCCATGCCCTAGAGCTAAAAGTAAACTCAACGTAAGTACTTGCCTCGAGGAAAGGCCCTGAATCTCCATACAGAAACGGAGGCATGCAGCTGTTTCCATGAGGCCTTAGTCGCTGTTCTGCTGTATTTTAAAGGAAGTACCCTTTTCAGGACTCCTAGGCGCCTCGGGTGTGCATCATTTCCCTCCAGGATCACTGAGTACCTCCAGACCCCTGTGGGCCTGCTGAGCAACATCGAGGCCCATAGGTCGGTCCCTCGGAGGCCCTCTGTGTATGCCGAGTGATGGGCAATACACTGCACGTTCCTTAAGGAGAGCTACATTTTCAGAGCCCTCGAACTGCCTCAGGACCACATTTGTGGCCAGTGCAACGTGTCATGGAAGTCTTCGTCATGGCCGTCGTCTGAGCTGCCATGGGAAAACATTTTGCTTACAATTCTTCCAGGACCTCGTACTTGAAGTCGCTCCACTCGAGGAGAAATTCACCCTCCTACTATGCTGTGTTGCTAACGGGACACTCAGTGTGAGCACTGGCCTCAAGGTGAGGCCCTGAATTGCCGTGCAGAAGCCAAGGCATGCAGGAGTTTACATGACGCCAAAGACACTGCTCTACATTATCTTAATGGCAGTACGCTTTTCAGGACACCTAGGAGGCTCGCGTGGGCACGCTATTCCCAGCAGCAACAGTGAGTCCCTCCAGGCCCCACTGGGCCAGTTAAGCAACCTCCAGGCCCGTACACTTTCGGAGCCACACTGTGTATGCCGAGTATAGGGCAACACACTGCACTCCTTCATGAGACAGCATGAAATCCCAGCACTCCCAGAATTTCGTGAACACTGTTCTAGCACGTCCAACATGACGCTGAAGTCGGATTCATTGCCTTAGTCTGAGTTACACTGAGAAAACCCTCGGCTTTGCATTGCATCTAGGATCTCCTGCCTGAAGTCACCCTGCCTCCAGGAGAAAGTCGGCTTTTGTTCCGAATGCCACCAAAGCCCAGTTCTTCATGTAAAACTGCAGGCTATGAAGAGCCGCAGGCCCGGAGACGTAGCTAGGGCGTACTTTGGTTGAGGCAGTTGGCTAGATGCAGAACACCCTCCTTCGAGGAGTTGATTCAGGGAAGGAACGCCTGGGTAACCTGTGTCTCTTTTGACTTGTTAGAAACCACATGGATGTATGCTGCATGTGCCCATGGAAATGGGGGCCTGATGGATCTAGCCTTGCTTTCCCATTGTGAAAGCTCCATTCGTGCTGCCTTGAAGCGACCTGAAATTCACTGCTGTTGACTGGCCTCTAGCCACTGTATGCCTGGCTCTGGGAAGAAAATAAGTTTTCTCTAGCTAAACTTGGTGCTTCCATGGCCAGGGTGGAGGTCATCCTGCCATTCTCTAGATATAAAGGGAAACGCAACGTGAGTACTTGCCTGAGGAAAGGCCCTGAGTATTCGTACAGAAAGGGAGGCATGCAGCTGTTTCCATGAGGTCTTTGTCGCTGTTCTGCTGTATTTTAAAGGAAGTACCCTTTTCAGGACTACTAGGCCCCTCGGGTATGCATCATTTCCCTCCAGGATCACTGAGTAGCTCCAGACCCCTGTGGGCCTGCTGAGTAACATCGAGGCCCATAGGTCGGTCCCTCGGAGGCCCTCTGTGTATGCCGGGTTATGGGCAACACACTGCATGTTCCATAAGGAGAACTACATTTCCAGAGCCCTCAAAAAGCCTCAGGACCATATTTCTTGAGAGTCCGACGTGCCATGGAAGACTTCGTCAAGGCCATTGTCGGAGCTGCCATGGGAAAGCATTCTGCTTACAATTCTTCGAGGACCTCGTACCTGAAATCTCTCTGATCGAGAAGAAATTCACCATCTGACCATGCTGTGTCACTAACGGGACACTCAGCGTGAGCACTTGCCTGTAGGTTAATCCTTGAATTTCCGTGCAGAAGCGGAGGCGTGCAGCAGTTTCCCTGAGGCTGTAGCTCTGCTGTGCATTATCTTAACAGCAGTACGCTTTTCAGGACACCTAGGAGTTTCACGTGGGCACCCTGTTCCCGGCAGGAACAGTGAGTCGCCCCAGGCCCCCCCTGGGCCTGCTACGCCACTTGCAGGCCCGTAGCCCTTTGGAGCCACCCTGTGTATGCCACGTACAGGGCAGCACACTGCACTCCTTCCTGGGACAGGTTGAAATCCCCAGCACTCTCACAGGTTCACGAACACGGTTCTAGCTCGTCCAACATGCCCTGGAAGGCTGACTCATAGCCCTAGTCTGAGCTGCACTGAGAAAAACCCTCGGCTTCTAATTCCATCTAGAACCTCCTGCCTGAAGTCACCCTGCCTCCAGGAGAAACTCGGCTTGCGTTCCGACTGCCACTAAAGCCAGGCTATGTATGCCGATTATAGGGCAACACACTGCCCTCCTTCATGGGACAACTTGAAATCCCCAGCACTCCCAGAGTTCCACAAACACTGTTCTAGAAAATCCAACATGCCAGGGAAGTCTGACTCATTGCCCTAGTCTGAGCTGCACTGAGAAAATCCCTCGGCTTCGCATTCCATCTAGGACTTCCTGCCTGAAGTCATCCTCCCTCCAGCAGAAAGTCGGCTTGCGTTCTGACTGCCACTAAAGCCCAGGTCTTCGTGTAACACTGCAGGCTTTTGAAGAGCCACAGGCCCAGAGACCTAGCTATGGTGTACCTTGGTTGAGGCAGTTCGCTAGATGCAGAACACCCTGCTTCGAGGAGTTGATTCAGGGAAGCAACCACTGGGTAACGTGTGTCTCTTTTGACTTTTTAGAAACCACAAGGATGTGTGCTGCGTGTCCCCATGGAAATGGTGGCCTGATGGAACTAGCCTTGCTTTCCCATTTTGAAAGCTCCTTTCATGCTGCCTTGAAGCTACTTAAAATTCACTTTTGTTGACAGGCCTCTAGCCACTATAGGCCTGGCTCTGGGAAGAAAATGAGTTTCCTCTATCTAAACCAGGTGCTTCCATGGCCGGTGTAGAGCTCAGCCTGCCATGCTCTAGAGCTAAACGGAAACTCAACGTGAGTACCTGCCTCAAAGAAGGGCCTAGAGTATCCGTACAGAAAGGGAGGCATGCAGCTGTTTCCTTGAGGTCTTAGTTGCCGTTCTGCTTTATTTTAAAGGAAGTACCCTTTTCAGGACTCCTAGGTGCCTCGGGCGTGCATCATTTCCCTCCGGACTACTGAGTACCTCCAGACCCCTGTGTTCCTGCTGAGCAACATCGAGGCCCATAGGTCGGTCCCTTGGAGGCCCTCTCTGTATGCCGAGCGATCGGCAACACACTGCACGTTCCTTAAGGAGAGCTACATTTCCAAAGCCCTCGAACAGCCTCAGGACCACATTTCTGGCTAGTCCGATGTGCCATGGAATTCTTCATCATGGCCGTCATTGGAGCTTCCATGGGGATATATTCTGCTTACAATTCTTCTAGGACCTCATACCTGAAGTTACTCTGCTCTAGGAGAAATTCAGCATCCTACCATGCTGTGTCACTAACGGGATACTCAGTGATGCGCTTGCCTTAAGGTAAGGCCCTGAATTGCCGAGCAGAAGTGGAGGTGTGCAGCAGTTTCCATAAGGCCGTAGCTGCTACTCTGCATTATCTTAACGGCAGTACGCTTTTCAGGACACCTAGGAGTCTCGCGTGGGCACCGTATTCCCCGCAGGAACACTGAGTACCCCTAGGGCCCCCTGGGCCTGCGAAATAACTTCCATGCCCGTTGCCCTTCGGAGCCACTCTGTGTATGCCGAGCGTAGGGCAACACACTCCACTCCTGCTTGGGACAGCTTGAAATCCCCAGCACTCTCATAGGTTTACAGACACTGTTCTAGCACGTCCAACGTGCCGAGGAAGTCTGACTCATTGGCCTAGTCTGAGCTGCACTGGGAAACATTCTCGGCTTCGCTTTCCATCTAGGACCTCCTGCCTGAAGTCACCCTGCCTCCTGGAGAAAGTCGGCTTGCGTTCTGACTGCCACGAAAGCCCAGTTCTTTGTGTCACACTGCATGCTTTTGAAGAGGCACAGGCCCGGAGGCCTAGCTAGGGCGTACCTTGGTTGAGGCAGTTCACTACATGCTGAACACCCTGCTTAGAGGATTTGATTTGATTCAGGGAAGGAACCACTTGGCAACCTGTGTCTCTTTTCACTTGTTGTAAAGCACAGGGTTGTATGGTGCGTGTGCTCATGGAAATGGTGTCCTGATGGAACTAACCTTGCTTTCCCATTTTGAAAGCTCCATTCATGCTGCCTTAAAGCTACGTGAAATTCACTGCTGTGGACAGGACTCTAGCCACTATACGCCTGGCTTTGAGAAGAACATGAGTTTCCTGTATCTAAACCAGGTGCTTCTATGAGCGGTGTGGAGCTCAGCCTGCCATGCTCTAGAGCTAAAGGGAAATTCAATGTGAGTACTTGCCTCGAGGTATGGCCCTGAGTATCCATGCAGAAAGGGAGGCATGCAACAGTTTCCATGAGGTCTTAGTCGCTGTTCTGCTTTATTTCATCGGGAGTACCCTTTTTAGGACTCCTGGGCCCCTCGGGTTTGCATAATTTTCCCTCCAAGATTACTGAGTACCTCCAGATCCCTGTGGGCCTGCTGAGCAATATCGAGGCCCATAGGTCGGAACCTCGGAGGCCCTCTGTTTATCGAGTGATGGGCAACACACTGCACCTAACTTAAGGGGAGATGCCGTGAGAAAACCTGCTTACAATTCGTCGAGGACCTCGTACCTGAAGTCACTCTGCTGGGGGAGAAATTTACCATCCTGCCATGCTGTGTCGCTAACGGGAAACTCAGCAAGAACACTTGCCTGTAGGTAATGCCCCGTATTGCCCTGCAGAAGCAGAGGCGTGCAGCAGTTTCCATCAGGCTGCAGCTGCTGCTCTGCATTATCTTAACCGCAGTACCCTTTTTAGGTTACCTAAGAGACTCGGGTCGGCACCATATTCCCGGCCAGAAGCCTGAGTACCCACAGGCCTCCCTGGGCCTGTTAAGCAACATCCAGTCCCGGAGCCCTTCAGAGTCACTCTGTGTATGTTGCGTGTAGGGCAACAGCTTGCACTCTTTCTTGGGACAGCTTGAGATCCCCAGTACGCCCACAGGTTCACGAACACTGTTCTGGTACGTCCAGCATGCCGTGGAAGTCTGACTCATTGCCCTAGTCTGAGCTGAACTGACAAAAACCCTTGGATTTGCATTCCATCTAGGATCTCTTGTCTGAATTCACCCTGCCTCCAGGAGAAAGTCGGCTTGCTTCCAACTCTATCTAAAGCCCAGTTCTTTGTGTAACACTGCAGGCTTTTGAAGAGCCACAGGCCCGGAGGCCTAGCTAGGGTGTTCCTTGGTTGATACAGTTCGCTAGATGCAGAACACCCTGCTTCGAGGAGTTGATTCAGGGAAGGAACCACTGGGTAACCTGTGTCTCTTTGGACTTGTTAGAAACCACAGGGATGTATGCTGCGTGTGCGCATGGAAATGGGGGCCTGATGGAACGAGCCTTGCTTTCCCATTTTGAAAGCTCCTTTCATGCTGCCTTGATGCTACCTGAAATTTCTGCTGTTGAGAGGCCTCTAGCCATTGTAGGCATGGTTCTGGGAAGGTAATGAGTTTCCTCTAGCTAAACCGGGTGCTTCCATGGCCGGGGTGGAGCTCAGCCTGCCATGGTCTACAGCTAAAGGGAAACTCATCGTGAGTATGTGCCTCGAGGACAGGCCCTGAGTAGCCGTGCAGAAAGGGAGGCATGCCGCTGTTTCCATGAGGTCTTACTCGCTGTTCTGCTGTATTTTAGGGGAACTACCCTTTTTAGGACTCCTAGGGCCCTCGGGTGTGCATCCTTTTCCCTTGAAGATCACTGAGTACCTCCAGACCGCTGTGGGCCTGCTGAGCAACATCGAGCCCATAGGTCGGTCGCTCAGAGTCCCCCTGTGTATGCTGAGTGATGGGAAACACACTGCACATTCCTTAAGGAGAGCTACATTCCCATAGCCTGCGAACATCCTTCAGGGCCACATTTCTGGCCAGTCCGACCTGCCATGGAAGTCTTCATCATGGCCATCGTCTGAGCTATCATGGGACAACACCCTGCTCAGAATTCTTCGAGGACCTCGTACCTGAAGTCACTCTGCTCGAGGAGGAATTCAGCATTCTACCATGCTGCATCACAACTGGGACACTCAGCATGAGCACTTGCCTCAAGGTAAGGCCCTGAATTTCCGTGCAGAAGCCAAGTCGTACAGCAGTTTCCATGAGGCCGAAACCACTGCTCTGCATTATCTTATCTGCAGTACACTTTACAGGACACCTAGGAGCCCAGCGTGGGCACCCTATTCCTGGCAGGAACAGTGAGTCGCCCCATTTCCCCCTGGGCCTGCTAAGGAACTTCCAGGCCCGTGGCCCTTCACAGCCACTCTGTGTATGCCGTGTGTAGGGCAACACCCTGGAGTCCTTCTTGGGTCATCTTGAAATCCCCAGCTCTCCCAGAGTGTCACCAACACTGGTCTAGCACGTCCAACATGCCAGGGAAGGCTGACACATTGCCCTAGTCTGAGCTGCACTGAGAGAAACCCTCGGCTTCGCATTCCATGTAGGACCTCCTGCCTGAAGTCACCCTGCCTCCAGGAGAAAGTCGTCTTGCGTTCCTACTGCATCTAAAACCGAGTTCTTCATGTAACACTGCAGGCTTTTGAAGAGCCACAGGCCCGGAAGCCTAGCTAGGGCGTACCTTGGTTGAGGCAGTTAAGTAGATGCAGAACACTCTGCTTCGAGGAGTTGATACGGGGAAGGTAACACTGGGTAACCTGTGTCCCTTTTGACTTGTTAGAAACCACAGGGATGTGTGCCGCTTGTGCCCATGGAAAAGGGGGACTGATGGAACTAGCCTTGCTTTCCCATTTTGAAAGCGCCATGCATGGTGCCTTGAGGGACCTGAAATTCACTGCTGTTGACAGAGCACTAGCCACTGTAGGCCTGGTTCTGGGAAGAAAATGAGTTTCCTCTATCTATCTAAAGCGGGTGCTTCTATGGCCGGGGTGGAGCTCAGCCTGCCATGCTCTATTGCTAAAGGGAAACGCAACGTGAATACTTGCCTTGAGGAAAGGCCTTGAGTATCCGTACAGAAAGGGAGACATGCAGCTGTTTCCATGAAGTGTTAGTCGCTGTTCCTCTTTATTTTAAAGGAAGTACCCTTTTCAGGACTCCTAGACCCCTCTGATGTGCAGCATTTCCCTCCAGGATCACTGAGTACCTCCAGACCCCTGTGGGCCTGCTGACCATCATCGAGGCCCATAGGTCAGTCCCTCGGAGGCCCTCAGCATATGCCGAGTGATGGGCAACACACTGCACGTTCCTTAAGGAGAGCTACATTTCCATAGCCCACGAATAGCCTTCAGGACCACATTTCTGGCTAGTCTGATGTGACATGGCGCTCGTCAGGCCCCCTTTGTCATGGTCCTCGTCTGAGCTGCCATGATAAAACACTCTGCTTAGAATTCTTCGAGGACCTCGTACCTGAAGTCACCCTTCTCAAGGAGAAAGCATGCTACCATGCTGTTTCACTAACGAGACGCTCAGCGTGCGCACTTGCCTCGAGGTAATGCCTACTGCATGCTGTGACCCATATCACCTGTGAGGACACAAGCCACAAGCGTATGTTAGGTCCTGTTAGCCTCCCAGCCAGTTCCTGAAGGTGAGGGCGGCCCTGTAGACCCCAGCCCTCTTCACCACGCCTAGTAGGTGGAAGACCCACTTCTCCTTGCCATTCCAGAAGTGGTTCTGGGGCTGTCCTGGGAGGGCTTCTGGGGTTATGCAGGCTGAGCCCCTGTTGCTAAGTCTCCACTTCCCCACAAGAGCCTCCAGAGCAAGCTGTTTGCCCTGTTGCCTGAATGACCGCCCAGCAGTTTTCTCAAGAAAGAATCAGCGGTTTCTGTAGCAGCGTCTGCAGGCAGCTGTGCATCTGGGCCCACGTTCACATCTTCTGTGTAAACACTGAGAACCTTCCCTGACACGTGCCTCCGGCTGACCCCCTCCGCATGTCGACCACAGGCCCCAGTGTGGGCGTCAGACTGGCCGCCCGTCTCAGCCTCCTGTTGTTGTCACAGCTGCTCCAGGCTCTGCTCAGGACCCGTGTACCCACCTTTTCACAGGGCTGTCCTGCACCCCCACCTTCAGCAGGAGTTCCCCTAAGTATTTAAGTTAAGGGGTCCAGAGATAAGAAAGGAAGCTACAAACAAACAAAGAGATGGACTCAGCTGGGACCAAGATGGCAACGAATGTGACCTCCAACCGACCCTGAGTCTCATCACATGTTGAATTTACTGTATCAGCATATAAAGTGACACACCCACCGGCGGCCATGGCTGGACATGAAGGACCAGAAACGGGTAAAAGGAGGTGGTACCGCAGCCCCGTGGAAGAAGCCCCGCCCCTTCCCCAGAAGGCTTCTTCATCCCATCACTAGCCTCCCTCCTCCTCCCTTTGTCTTTACTCTTTAAAATTAAACCTCTCTCTCCAGGAGGGCGAGAAGGTGATCTGTGAACTCAGTTCCCGCTTCTCCATTCTTTGGCCACTGAGTAGAGCCTGTGCTGTGTTGGTCTCGGCTTTGGTTCTGTTCTTTGCCTACTTGAACCCACGTGGGAAAAGGAAACCTTCCCCGCTGAGGCAGAGCGCCTCGCAGGCTGGGGCCCGAGCAGGGTCCACATGACTTCACCTGGTAACAGTCTGTAAGGGGACGGTGGTCTCTGCCCGCAGGGTGGGGAGGGAACGCCTACAGCCACAGCACCGGCTCCGTGGACGGCACGGCGCCTCGTGGGCCTGGACCGTGTGCTCTCGTCCCCCCACGCCTGACACCCCTGACAGTCGTGACGTGGTGACACTGGCTGCTGGGCGTCCAGTCAGGGGGGACCAGAGGCAGCACCTGGTGCCACGTGAGACGTGCCTTTTCACGGGCAGGGGACATAGGAGATATTAGGACTTTGTGTCTAGAAAACAAACCAAACGGCTAGAAGGTGATCTGAGCTGTGGACTTGAAACCCACGTGCGAGGTGAGGGCTCCCACTGGACACTGGCTCGGGAGCTTCCGCACAGGCGAGACCACACCCGTGCTTCCCGCCCGACCCCTCCAGGCCTCCCTGTGGGCACAGCTGGACCTGCACCCCTCAGGCTCCCTGACCCAGAGCCTGGAGGGCTGATGCTGCTAGGGCCTGGGGATGCGAGGGGTCCCTCCACCAACGCTGCTCGGCCCCTCCTGCCCAGTGACTAGGGGAGGGAAGCCCCGTGGAGTCTGAGGCCCGGCACGGGCGAAGCTTGCACCCCCCCGCCAAGGACCCCCGGCCCCACCCTGCTTCCTCAGGCCCACCGCCTGCCCCTCCCGGTGCCCGCGTCCCACCGACCCACATTCCCGGTGTGGACGTCCACGTGCACAAGCCGCTCCGTGTCCTGTTCCCGCATGGGACACCCCCATCCCTGCTTCTCCCTAATGACGGCCCGGACCCCGAATGTTCTGGGCAGGAAGAGGGCCGAGGAGGACGCCGGCCTGTCCCGTCTGCCTCCCGGGGGCCCAGACACAGGGCTCGGGGCTGCTGGGTCTTGAGGTCTGGATGCTCCCAGGTGTGGGATGAACCTGCCACTGCCCGCCGGAGCTGCTCCTTCCGAGACTCAGGAAACAGGGGGACCCACCAAACGGAGCCCGTCCCCAGGCTCTGCTGCAAGTCTGCTCGGCTTTGCTCTCCCGATCCTGAAGACAGACCTGCGGGAAACAGGGCCTGCGATTCCCATACTGACGGTGTTCTGTGGAATTTCCACTAGACCCCTTCCTACCCTGTTCTGAGCAAATTACTAGTCAGTCCATGCTACCATCACCGCATGAACAGACCAGGAAGCTGAGGCTCCGAGAAGCCAAGTAATGCAGCCGGAAGCACAGCTGTGGGACCACGGAGTGGGGTCTGCACCCGCCGCCCGCCCAGGGGAACTGCCCACTCCCCGCAGCTTCCACGCCTGCTCCCTTCACCCCCTCCCGGGACCAGCTCACAGAGCCTCCTCCTGGGGGGATTCACTTACCTTCTTCTAACAGGATCCGTCTCACTGTCCTGTTCTGGGATCACCCGGAAGGCTTGTCACTGAAGCACGATCAGCCTCACGTCACCAGGGCAACTTTCCTGGATCACACTCACCACCTGCACGTCCACTCTCAGCTCAGACCCAGAAAGGCCCCCTCGGCCCTGAGCCCCATGGCTCTGCCTGGGCTCCCACCTCCTCCTGCCTGGTCCGTCCCTCTCATGTCCCCTGCAGGGTCACCAGGAGCTCCCACCTGCCCCAGGCAGGCTGTCTGCTCTGTCCTGGGGAAGCCTCCGTGGTGTCAGGTGGAAGACATAAGAGGTACCCGTGGGGCCTCCCTCACGCAGCCCAGTGGCCAGCACCCGCCTACTCACCTCATCACTCTGGATGGACGGGTTCAGGGGGCCCGTGGCATCTCCTGGTTCTCATTTCATCCCAGCACTGCCCACAGGGAAGTTGGTAAGCAACTCTGTGCCGGCTGCACAGAGAGGGCGCTCATACACACGCCCTACTCCCAGCACACAGGGCTCTCATGGCCAGGCCCCTCCCAGGATATGGAGCTCACCTGGGCAGGATCCCAGCAGCTCACAGGGCTCTCGTGGTCAGGCCCCTCCCAGGATACGGAGATCATCTGGACAGGCACCCAGCAGCCCACGGGGCCCTCATGGTCAGGCCCCTCCCCAGGTATGGAGGTCACCTGGGCAGGCACCCAGGAACCGTGCACATAGCCCTCATTGCAGAGCACCCCCAGCTCACCTGTCGCTCAGAGCTGACCCTGAGCACCTCAGAGCCGGACCTGAACTAACAAACAGCAGCTCCGACAGGTCTGTGACCCTGGGCTTCACTCTGTGCGGCCTCCTTCCACCGGGTCTTCCAGAGGCTTCCACTGCAGCTGGGGCACCAGGCCTCTGTCTCCACCCACCACCCCTCCTCTCCCTGACTCCTGGGTTCCTTTCATTAGGAGAGGGTCTTGAAGTTGTCTCCCACTCCTGGACAAGAGAAAATGATTAGAAAACAAGCAGGGCTGCAGCCCCGTGTCTATCCTGACTCTCAGGACCCCACACCTGTTCCTTGGACCTGGCCAGTGCATCAAGGCCCATTTTCTGCAGCTATGAGCCCCTGAGGGCGAGGATTGGCTGACCTGGGCAGCCTGACCCGGCCCGCCAGCCCTCCCCAGGTGTGCCTGGGTTGAGATCAATATAAACAGCACTCCAGGCAGCAAGAGCCCCTGCGGCTGTGCCTGACGCCATATTCTCTGTCCCGTCAGCAGTCTCGGGGCTGGGCTGGTAGGAGGGAGTAGGGCCCACGGCTCTGTGGGTGGCCCGGTATGAGTGGGGCTCTGCTGGACTTTCTGCAGGAGTTGCCGGGCTGCCACCTGCTAAAGAAGAGGATGTGTCACCCATACCTGCCACTGGAATTTCTCCCCGGGCAGAGGTGAGGAAGGAGAAAAGCAGTGGGGGCCTGGACAGGAGGGGTTCCTCAGGCAGGGAAATGGAAAGCTTCCAGAAGAGCGCCCGGGACCAGGACCATCCTGGCTGGCCTGCAGGCACAAACTCGGCCTGCGTGCTGTGGCTGGGGTGGCTCCAAGCCCTTTCCTCTAGGCTTTAAAGTCTTTGCACACATTCAGGTGTTTTACCTGGGAAGGGTGGGAACAGTTCAGCAGCAGCTGGCCTGGGGCTCAGCTCACGTTTACTCACAGACGCCTCGGCACCGTCCCCCAGCCCTGCAATGAGAACGCTCCTTGCAGCGGGGGGCTTCTGGCTGCATGGGAGACGATTCCCCACGTCTGTTGGTCAGAATTGTTTACCACTGGGGCAAGTGTTCTGATAGGGTTTTCATCTGTGTAACTAGTGGGTTCTTAATTAGCAACGTGAACGGTGACCTCAGAGGTCCTGAATCAGGATGGAAATATTTATCCCCAACATGTACAGGCATAAAAACCTGGGGAGGGGGCTTCCCTGGTGGCTCAGTGGTTGAGAGTCCGCCTGCCGATGCAGGGGACACGGGTTCGTGACCCGGCCCGGGAGGATACCACATGCTGCGGAGCGGCTGGGCCCGTGAGCCGTGGCCGCTGAGCCTGTGCGTCCGGAGCCTGTGCTCTGCAACGGGAGAGGCTGCAACAGTGAGAGGCCCATGTACCGCCAAAAAAAAAAAAAAAAAAAAAAAAGGAAAAGAAAAACCCTGGGGAGGCTGTGTGCAGCCGGCACCCTTAGGGATTGGCTGCCGACTGACCCCTCAACATTCTGGTGTCCAGCCACTGCTTTAGGATTTCTGGGGCCCAATCTGACTCTATGGGTTCTGCAATCCAGCCTCTGTCGGCCTTTAATGAGATCTGCACTTCCAGAATCCTACAGAGCAGGGTCTGTGTGACTGTTCTGTGGCTTGTATAAAAAATGACCACAAGCTGGGTGGTTTAGAACAACAGGAATTCATCCTGCCCCAGTCTTGGAGACGAGACATCTGAGATCAAGGTGTTGCAGGACGGAAGTCTCTCCAAAGGCTCCGGGATAGGGGTCTTCCTGCCTTTTCCAGCTTCTGGGGTCTGCAGGCATTCCCAGGCTTGTGGCTGCATCCCTCCCGTCTCTGCCTCTGTCTTCACGTGGTTTCTCCTCTATATCTGTGTTTCTCCTCTTTGTCTCTCATAAGGACTCTCTCAATTGGATTGAGGGCCACCCTAACCCAAGATGACTTCACCTCGAGATCCTTAACTACATATAGAAAGACCCTTTTCCCAGATATGGTCCTGTTCACGTGTTCTGGGGGGGCACATGTTTTGGGGCCAGCATTCAACCCATTACCTGTGTATAAAATAACACTCTTTTAGGAGATTACCAAGGTCCCATATGGACTGGCAAAGACAGTAGCCATGTAGGTGGTGCACGTGGGGCCGTGGTGGTCTGGGGAGAATGAGGACCCTGAAATCACCGGGAAGGGATGAAGTCCTGGCTGCATTAGGTGAGCTCTTCCACCACGGGGTCCGTGGAAACAGCCACTCCACTCTCTCCGTGGAAAGGGACACAGTGCCGAGTCCAGAAATGGTTATGTTGCAAAGCTGGCTCTTCCGGGATCTCATCATCAATAGCATCATGTAACCAATAACTACGGGCTGGGGGGAATCGGTTTCTGGCACGTGATGACAGCACTGTCTCTTTAGGCTCATCCAGCCTAGAATAGGTATGTTTGAAGGAGAGTCCAGGGCAGGTGGGTGTCAGGTCCCAGGCTCTGTCCCCCTTGCTTCTCCTCCCTGATTCCCGGTGAGGGCTCCAACCAGCAGGGTGGGGTGACCAGGCGGGCATCATGCCCTCTGTTCTAGGATGCAGGCTGGCCAAGGCCCTCACCACCTCCACTCCTTCCCCTTGGTAACACGAGACACTGCACCCCAGTTGTAAGGGGTGGAAAGGCTGGGAGGTGCAGGGTAGCTGTGAACAGGAAAAAGGGAAATGGGTTCTGATGGGCAGCTGTGCGGCCCTGCTGTGAGGGTCACCTGGACGGTAGCACACAGACTCTGGGTCCTGTGAAGCTTCGATGCTTTGTGGTTCTGGAAATCCTATAGGAGACAGTCCACAGCAGGTGAAGCTAATGCTCTCAGTGGAGCTGGTGAAGTCAAAGATCTGCAGTTCAGACTGAAGTTGCCGATGTACATACAGGACAAAACCATCTCGTGTGAATGTAGTTCAGGCACGTTTAACACGAATACAGTCATGTTAATGCCTAGCATCTTCTATCTTGTGCCTCCCCTCAGGGACCCCCTCCTCAGTTCCTGGGGTTCCTGTAACCCACGTACAGGGGGATGGAGCGTGGGCTCTGTCCAGTCTGAGCCCTGAGTTAACCCTGCATGTGAGTCTGCTCAGGACCACCGTAACAAATAGCACAGACAGGGCAGCTTGGGTAACAGACCTATCTCCCAGTCCTGGATGCTGTCGGAGATCAAGGTGTGTGCACGCTGGCTTCTCCTGAGGCCTCTCTCCTTGGTGGTTAGACAGCCATCTTCTCCCCAGGTCCTCACATGGTCTCCCCCTGTGCCTCTCTGTGTCCTAATCTCTTCTTGTAGGACATCAATCCTATTGGATTAGGACCCACCCTAGTGACCTCATTTTTACCGTGATCACCTGTTTAAAAATCCCATCTCCTAATACAGCCAGGTCCTGGGGTCCTGGGGGTTAGGGATTCAGCATGTGAATTTGGGGGACGTGACTGAGCCTATACCATCCTCCTTAGGAACCAAGTGTGCTTCAGTCCTTCCTTCCGTCAAGTCACAAGAGGTGATGTAATGGCTGAAGGAGAGGCCACTCGTGCAGAGTTTGTGTCCCAGCTGGGGAACCCTTCTCTGCTGTCTCTGATCAGGCCGTGGCAGTGCCGGCCCAGTCCTGAGGTGAGCAGTTCTGGGGTTTCCTGCCGTGTCGCCCGGCCTGCTGAGGTGCTCATTGTCAGGGAGCTCAGGAGCCAGCAGCCTAGTGGGGATGCCGGGGACTCTCAGGGCCTTGGCAGATGTCTCTCTCGGCAGATACCCTAGCGGAAGTGGGGAAACATTTGGGGGATTACAGGCGGGAGAGAGTCCGTCTCGTTTATGCTTCAGAAAGACCAGGTTGGGGTGGGATGTGAGACGCACCGTGCGGGCAGGGAGCTTTGTCAGGCCTGATGGAGGAACCAGGCACCAGATCGGGCTTGGGCCAGGGCTGTGGGCGTAGAGGGGAATTAGTGTGGGAACTGGCCACAGACTGTTGTCGAAATCTCGGCTTCCCTGTGCACCGAGGCTGAACAGAAATACGGAGACGGGTTTTGGAGGAAAAGAGATGGCTTTATTTTTCTGCCAGGCAGAAGGGAAGACACAGCTGGCTAGAGCCTCAAGAACTGGGCATCCCCTCCTTGAGAATCAGGGAAGATTTTATATGTGGGACTCTCGCAGTCAGGGTATAGGATAAGGGTCAAAGTAGTGAAGGTCTTGCATTCTTCCTTTCCTTTGCATTATTTCAAAAGAGTCATAGTTGGCATCAGGCTGCCCGGTAATTGGGGTCCAGCAGTCTGGTAATTGCGTCCGTTTGCGTCTGGTTTATCGGCGGTGACCTTGTTTCTGAAATGCAAAAACCATAGGGGGTGATTTTTTAGGAGGGGCGTATAGAATGTAAGTGCTGGACATAATAAGTTTAGGGAGTGAGAGGCACGTGATGTAACTCTCACAGAGTTAGGGATGATGGGTGCCAAAGGTAAATTACATAGTGTCATGGAGTGAGGTTAGTCTTGGAAAGTACAAATCTAGTTACTACAAATGAGTGACAAAGTAAAACAAGGAGTGATGAACTCTTTCAGGCCAGGTTATGTTTCTTCTCTAGCCTCTTCGCTGTTCCCTTTGTTTTCCTTGTTCTCAGGGCAGGGAAAACTTCATTTCTATTTTTGCTGCAACACGACTCTGGAGGAGCAGATGACAGTCAGTGGGGCACAAGGAGAGTGGGAGCGTGGGAGACCCCAGTGTTTCTGAACAAAATGTGGGTCCGCTTGCCCGAGTGCAGTAAAGCCAGTCTGACACCGGGTGTGGTGAAGGAAGGTGCAGCCTTAATTGTACAAGTTCCAATACAAGGAGGCCGTGTGGCTTGTGCTCTAAAACCCCAAACTCCCTGAAGGATTTCAGCAAAGCAATTTTAAAGGCCAAGTTAAGGAGAGGTGTCACAGGGTATGTGATCAGCTGGTGCACAATCCTCTGGTTGATGGTGAGGTAACAGGCGGTTAACATTATAAATTCTTAGGCACCA